>NC_080711.1:10421427-10601427 GCF_019097595.1 Hemibagrus wyckioides
AGCGGAAAATGGGTGGACCCGTATACAAATCCTCCTACGGACAAATTACTTGTTTTTAACCTTTAATATATCTTTAAATAGTGAGATTAACGCCAAACTGATATATCTGAGGCATTTGAATAATCCAAAAAAGGGTCTGTTTTGGGTAGTACAGTGCAGTTATCCCGGTAAAATCCTGGTCTAAATAAGGGGGAGTTAACGTTAACTGGTTAACAGCGCTCATGACAGATTCGCGCATAAAACATTCATCATTCATTCGCTTTGTCTATAAAGATAATGCACAGACAGATAACTTGTCAATATACATGACGACCCGAATTCCTACCTGAAGTACATCATTTATTTAGCAAGAGAGAATAAAATCTTCATTTTCTCGACCTCGCACTATTAAGGAGTCGTGACGCCATCTCTTCTTCATCAGCGAACAGAGGCTCAGTGTAAACACACGTGACTCCACAGCGCACCCACTGGATCTGGAGATTCCCTGCAGCTCTCGCTTTTGCACAGCACACGCCACACACACTCAGATCTGATCCTGTCCTTTT
The DNA here is from genome assembly GCF_019097595.1 of Hemibagrus wyckioides. Lineage (NCBI taxonomy): Eukaryota > Metazoa > Chordata > Actinopteri > Siluriformes > Bagridae > Hemibagrus > Hemibagrus wyckioides. The sequence continues at coordinate 10,421,973 of NC_080711.1, forward strand.
CGTACACATTTTGGCTTCAGGAAGAGCTCTTCTTCTCTCGTCTTTTCCCTCCATGGGGTCGCCACAGCGAATCATCTCTCTCCACCTATCCCTATCTTCTGCATCCTCAACACTTGCACCCACTAGCTTCATATCCTCATTTATTCCATCCATATACCTCCTCTTTGCCCTTCCTCTTTGCCTCCTACCTGGAAGCTCCATGTCCAACATTGTCCTACCAATATACTCACTCTCCCTCGTCCAATCTGGCCTCCCTAACTTTGTCCCCCAAACGTCCAACATGAGCCGTCCCTCTGATGTACTCGTTCCTCTGACGTACTCGTTACTCAGGAAGAGCTCTTAATTTATTGATTAGATGTGTGTTAGAAGTAAGAAAAAATACTAAACTTGTGCAGGGGTACTTCAGGAGCAGATTTACTTACAATATATGAAGATCATTATATCAAATGTACATATGGATATACGTTGTGGATTTACAATATCTGACACAAAACCATCAGCTGACTTTAAGTACACATCTATGCCATCACTCTGTGTGGAAAGGGACTACCATAAGACCAGCGCTATATTAGGCAGAGCAGTATTACTGATATTTTTTTTATAGACTTCTGGGTTGTCAGTAGTCCATCAATGGAAAGATATGAAGTTAACAAGTCATAAAATATTAGGGGATAATTAACACTGTTAATGTGTGCATGGAAAAAGATGACCTATACACCTGTGAGTAACAAGGTTGGTGTGTAAAGTGCACTTGAGCAGGGGAAACGAATGTTTTATAGTCTTGCTATAATGTGGGTGTCCAGTTTTCTTTCCATATGAAAACACAAAGGCTTCTTCTTAAGGAGTCATTTAATGTGCTATAGATACAGTAGGTTATGAACCCCATATGACTCCCATATGACAAGCATGGATATCTGGTGAATTATATGCAATTGTTACTCATAAAAGGGCAAATGTCAGCTGTACATGATCAAGTGAAATTTTATATAATTGAACATGTTAATTCTTACATTTGAAGAACTTGATATAACTAATAACATGTGGATTCTATTTCAGACCAAAAAAACAGGCTTAAAATATTTTATAAAAGGTAGCTTTATTTGCAAACAATTTCTAATGGAAAATCTTATTCACAGTAATATGTCTATTAAAGTCACTGAATAGATGATAGGAATTTTTTGGTACGTATTATAGACAATCATTTCAAAATTTCTAGTCTTATGTTCTAAAATTACTGAAGTGACAGGCAAAGATTGGGAAGAATACAATTTCTTCACATTTCACTTTACAATATTGTACAGCCGAGCATCTTTGGAAGTATTCAGAACAAGTTTGAATATATTTGGTGTTACAGATAGGTGTCCTTCATTACACCAGGTTGCTCCAGAGCAACCTTTCTTCTAGCTGTTGCTTCCAGAATTTTCTTGCGAGGCCCAAGCTGGATTCGGATGCCTTTTAGATCATCGTCTGAGCAGAGCATGAGGGCTTCCAGATCTAACTTCTCTCGGATAAACACAGGGGCAAAGTCTAGTAGGTTTACAGAGGACAGGAAGGAATGCAGGGGTGAAGTCTCCTCATCTTCATCCAATCCAATCTCATCCTGGTTCCAAGGCAGTTGTGAATCCTCCTCTGCTTGGTCATCCAGTCCTGTGTCCTCTGCTTCAAACACCTCCTGGCGGACCAGGAAACCCAGGTCCTCTGTGTCACCAATAGGAAATTCATCTGGTTCGACACCCATTTCCATGGAGAAGTTCTTTCTGAAGACCATTTTTCCAAGGCCTGGTCTAATAAATAGAGATTCTTCAGCCTGATCTGCGTCGTCTTCTTCTTCATCTTCAAATTCACCAATCTGAGCTTCATCCTCTTCAATTTCATCCTGCTCATTGAAGACATCTTCTAATCCTGCATTATCTCCTGTTCCGTTCTCTGTCTTTTTCGACAGGGTGTCCTTCTTTCCAAACTTGCGCTGAAGAGTTCCTTTAATGGACCCAAATTTGTTGGAAGCAATGAGCTGGTTTAAGTTGTTTGTGGTTCCGGTGCTAGATGAAAAACTTGGCTTGGCTTCAGAGACAGAGCCTCCACTGCCACCGTACATCTTGTCCATCTTACTCTGGTGCCTTTGTTTGACTTTCTCACACTCCTTCACCTTTTGTTTTGCATCTTTGGCCGCTTGTTTCTTCAAGTTTGCCACATGTTTGGGGTTCTGTATCGTCTGCTGGGAAGCAGCGTTGTCTAGGAAGCGGACGCAGTTCATATGATCTCGAGATGCCGCAACGTCCATAGGTGTGTGGAAATCATTATCCAGTGCGAAGAGATTGGCTTTAAAGTTCACCAGGAAGCTCAGTATGTGCATATAACCATTGGAGGCTGCATGGTGTAAGGGTGTGTTTCCCCAGATGTCGCTCTTGTTGGGGTCTCCACTGCAAAGAAAATCAAATCAGAATCAGCAGTTTATTCACCAAACTACTGGGAGATATACACATAAAGCTAAGAAGGCTTCCTTGCTGCAGATGGTTCTATGAAACATCTAACATTCATGCAGAGCCTTAACATTACGCTGAAGTCACACAGATATATCAGAAAGTATATTAATACATTTGAGGAGTTAAATTCTACTTAAGGACCATGAACATTTACCTAAAAGATATAGGGTTGTGCTTTGTCCCACTAGTGCTAAGGAGTTTCTAGTAGTCACATGTGGTCAATAGTTTTACTACATTAAACCCACACCTTGTTAATTAGCCATGAAGGGTTTAATAATCTAGCCAGACTTTCCTTACCATCTCTTACCAGTTTTATTATATAACTGCATGCTATACACATCCTAACATTCCAGGAAGAGTCTCTGCCATCTGCTTTATTACAGTCAGACTATATATAGTGTGACTAAGGTGCAATATAATAAGTTACACTTTAATCCATTATGAGAAATAGTCCACATTTATGCTCCAACTATGCACATAACAACCCTGATTATAATCTATAACAGCACAGTTGTTAATGTCCTTCATGGGGAAAAAAAAAACCTTCATCCAAGTCTAAATTAATTTTTTCTAAAACTTTGAGTGCTTACATGAGAAGCTGAAAAATAAATGATAGTGATAATCGGCCTCCTAAAACATTTTCTGGGTTGTTTCTCATATTTTTTTAAGTACTGAAGATTTCTAAGTGATGGGAACTGCATGAAAACGGGGATGATAAAACAAATATAGTAAACCCCCAATATCCATATTGTGCAAGCTACAGAACATGAGGTTCAACCTTTACAGAATTAATTTGCCTTGTTAAATGCTTGGGATGTACCGTTGGAAATAAAAAGAAAATGTCGAAGGTTAAAAGAATGAAAAATGATTTGGATTAGACAGTTTTGTCCAGGGTGTAGCCAGGTTTGGTTGTAAAAGTTTACAACCTGCAAACATTTTAGATGAAGAACGTGTAATCATAACAACCTTTGCTCCAAAGTCATATATAGATATGTGGAACGCTAAAACACGAACAGCAACAAATTTATTTCACAGTGTAAACAGGTAAATATAGTTTATAGATACTTTAAGCTAAAGAAGTGAATGTCAAAGACTTGTCTCTTTATTAAATATAAATATAGAATGAATAGAAATTATAATCAGTGGATTCAATTCACTAAAACATTCCATTCAATATAATATCAGTAGCCTCAGAAGACAACACTGGTTATTAATGAGTGAGGCTCTTTATTCATTCTTTCATTCATCTGTCTGTCTGTCTTTCTTTCTATTGCACAAGAACCAAATCTTTTATTAGAATATCCAATTAATAGACAGCTTGGTTTGTTTAGTCCAACGAAAATTGGCCAAGTATAAAGTAAGGATTTGCAATTAATTCTCTCCAGAAACGTTCCCAAAAGGAAACAGCAGAAAATAAAACCTCACCCTCTGCTGCAGATGAGCTGCAGTGCCTCTAAACGGCCATGATACGCGGCCCAGAGAGTCGGGGTCATCCCATCATCATCCGGAGTGTTCAGATCTTTCCTAGTGGCCTCCTTCAACAGATCCAAATTACCATCAATGGCTGCCTTATGATATCTAGACATGGCTGTGTTAAATATATTAGTCCTATATCTAGTTATAGACGAGATTTAGCAGTTCTAGAAGAGCATTTTCAGCCCTCTGCTAGTCTCTTCTTCTTTGTTAGGCAGAAAGGAGAAGTGAGAGCAGATAAAAAAGAGCATATGGCGCATCATTACCACTCAGTGGGGCAATAAACCAAAGTCCATTGTGTTTGCTGTGTGTGTTCATGATGCTGGTTGGTTGATTAGGAAAAGTACTAAAATTAGCTTGTGAGACGATGGTACAACGAGCACTATTGAATTTATCCCACAGAGTATAGCTTGAAACATCGTTTACATTCCATAGTATCAATATACACTGACCAGGCATAACATTATGACCACCTGCCTAATATTGTGTTGGACCCCCTTTTGCTGCCAAAGCAGCCCTGACCCGTCATGCACTGTGTATTCTGACACCTTTCTATCAGAACCAGTATTAAAGTCTTCAGCAATTTGAGCAACAGTAGCTCATCTGCTGGATCGGATCACACGGGCCAGCCTTCGCTCCCCACATGCATCGATGTTCCTTGGATGCCCATGATCCTAGCCATCTAGCCAGCTTGTAGAAAACAGTTTAGGCAAAATTGTTTATAAGGAAGAATCCTTTATATTTCCTGTTTGCCCAGCATTACCCAGTCTTCAGCCCAAAGACCAAACAGATGGTAGAGTCAGAATTTGTTGCCATCATAATGGACCCAACCTGCTTTGTTTCAACAGTCCAGGCTGGTGGAGGTGTTTTCTTGGCAAACTTTGGGCCTCTTAACACCAGTGAATCATTGCTTGAATGCCACAGCCTGTTTGAGTTTTGTTGATGACTATGTGTATCTCTTCATGGCCAAAATTTACCATCCTCTAATGGCTAATTCCAGCATGATGATGCATTGTGTCACAAAGCAAAAGTTTCATGATCCCTAGGTTTCATGAACATGACAATGAGTTCAGCTTTCTTCTCAGTCACCGGATCTAAATCCTTTATGAATCAGATGATTTAAAGTGAGAAATTATGAGATGCAATCATATCAACATGGACCAGAATCTCAAAGGAATGTCTGCAACATTTTGTGGAATCCATGCCATAAAGATTTGCGGCTATTTTGAGAGCAAAGTAAGGCCCTACCCAGTGTTAGGGTTATAATGTTCTTAATAAAGTGCTCTGTGAGCTTACATTGCTATACACTGTATAAGCACATGTATTATCATTTGTACATATAATACATAGATATTATTGAAAATATACACAGTAAGTGTTAAGTAGTTAGTGTTGTTCATCTTGGGCTTTTTTTTCCAGCCAGGGGCTTTGTCCATCTACAGGCTTCTGTCCATGGTGGGACTTCTATCAACCTGGGAGATTTGCCCATTATAGGAACTGCCCATTAAGTAGGCTTTTGCCTGAACAGGGCCTTCATCTGTCATGGGATATCTGCTAGTCATGGGTCATCTGGTGGGGGCTTCTGCCTTGGCAGGAGAATTATCTGTTTTGAGGCTTTGGACATAATTTTTATTGTTGAAAACTGTGATATACAAGCAAAATCATTATAATATTTACAGTACGAATAAATTCCATAAATAATTACTCAATAAATGTCCAAAAATTGTTTCAAAACTTTCCAAAATTTAAAGAAGGAAAGAGAACGCTACGAATGATTAAAAAAAATACATAACATGCAATGGTTTATGTAATTACTATTATCTTATATATCTAATTTTCAAAAGATTATGTAATTAATACCAAAAGTCTAAACACCAAATTGAATATACACTATATTGGCAAAAGTTTTGGTACACCCCTCCAACTCATTGAATTCAGATGTTGTTTTTCAGGGGTTGGGATGAATTAGAGAGGAGACTGAGAGCCAGGGCAAAACTGTGATGTCTGCCTTTATATGCACATGAATGTAATATGGAGTTGACCTGCCCTTTGCAGCTATAACAGCTTCAACTCTTCTGGGGAAGGCTTTCCACAAGGTTTAGGAGTGTGTTTATGGGAATTTTTTTACCATTCCTCTAGAAGAGCATCTGTGAGGTCAGGCACTGATGCTGTATGAGAAGGCCTGGCTCATAGTCTCTGCTGTAATTTATCCCAAAGGTGTTCTATCAGGTTGAGGTCAGGACTCATCCATGTCTTTATGGACCTTGCTTTGTGCACTGGTGTGCAGTCATGTTGGAACAAGAAGCGGTCATCCCCAAACTGTTCCGACAAAGTTGGGAGCATGAAATTGTCCAAAATGTATGCTGAAGCATTAAGAGTTCCTTTCACTGGAACTAAGAGGCCAAGCCCAACCCCTGAATTCAATGATTTGGAGGGGTGTCCCAAAATTTTTGACAATATAGTGTATACTGTGTATATATATATATATATATATATATATATATATATATATATATATATATATATATATATATATATATATATGCACCTTATGGAAACCTTGTGAACCTTATTATTTAAATAAATAAGCACGGACCTGGCAACACCGAGATGTCTCCTATCGTTTGTAGTACCGCATCCCCTGATGTTTGTCCTCCAACCTCCAGAGGGAAGAGAAGAGCAGCTGCACCACGGGTCTCTCCCACGAGCAATCACACGGAAGTTCTCTGAAAGTGGTCAGTGTTGTATTTTGACCGTCATTATAGTGCGTGACAGTGATGTGAAGAGAGTCTGAAGTCTGTCGTCCCTGCTTTCCTGCTTCATCTATTAACATACATTTCAATCAGCTGTTATTAAGAGTGAAGAAGCAGACATGGCTTCTAATGGCGGCTCTTTGGACGGTCTTCTGTCCTATGAAACACTTGTGCATGCAGTAGCCGGCGCGATGGTAAGAGAACTGGACACTGCACCTGTAACACCTGTAGTTAGTTTCACTAGGACCTAAATCATGGTTTATTTATAGTTTTCCACAAAGCAAGCCGGACTGAGTGTGTATAAGAGATAAGAGTATGAATTGACACTTAGATAGAAGGTATTGTCATTGTATTGGCTATGCTGAGTGACCGTGCTGCACGAGCCATGTAAAGTGCCTTTCAGGGGAAAGTAGGTAATAAATGCCGCCAGATGACGTCACGAGCACTCACTCACTCACTCAGGTTATTTACATGATTTAACTGTATTTATAAGAGTTGTGTTTGCTAGTTAGGTAACTGCTTCTTATCTTTTTAATTATTCATTCGTTCCTGTTCCAGATACTGGGAACACTGGAAATACACTCTTGAACGGACACCAGTCCGGGCACTATATACACATACATAGACACTGACCGGGGCATCTGTCCGTAGTAGGATTCCTGCCCAGCTGAGGGCTTTGTCTGTCACAGGACTTCAGCCGTTTAAGTGAGACGTACACATTCTGAGTTTGAACAAGGTTTAATAAGAATTTTGATCTAATTTTAACATGACAGCTTGGCATTTGCCTAATTTTGGGGGTGAGAGGATAATGGGGAAACTCATATGAAGACAGGGAGAGCGTGCACAGAAGCACAGGATCGAACCTGGAGCTTCGAGGTGGCAACACTACCTGCTGCCTCTTGTCATATACTAATTTGCATATGCATTGCATGATCATTTGCATATCAAAGCATGTTAGATAAAAGTAGAAAGATCTTCAGAAGACACTCAGAATGGAAGAATAGAAATAGGCATGTAGTTTACAAGTGGAGTAAGTCACTTGTGCATGGGAATGTATGGACAAACAGTGATCAGTGGCTGATCGCTGGGAATATAAAGCCAGCATTTATACTGTCGTTGAGTCGACCGGACCTGATCTCTAAACTCATGAACATTTGCTAAAAAATAAATCGTAATCAAATCTAGTAACAGCGAGGCTGGCAGCTCGGTTCAGAAAGCAGCTAGATTTAAGTAACACAAAGCAACATCACTGTTAATTATTTTATGCATAATTGCTGTAAATGATCTATTTCTGTTACAAGAAATAGTTTATTTTGTCTCTCTAGATTCAGTCTCTCAGTTCAGATATCAAGCTGAACCTATTGCTTCAACCTATTGACATCATTGCTGTTTTATTCATACTTGATCATCACACAAAGTCAAAATAAGTTAGTGAGATGCTCAAAATCTACAAAAACAAAGTTATTAAGCAGGTGTATGTGGTTGACAGGGCAGTGTGACAGCAATGACGGTGTTCTTCCCTCTGGACACAGCCAGAATTCGACTGCAGGGTGAGTTGATGGAAACAGTTTTATAGCTGACTTTTGTTGTTGGTGGGTGAATTCATGTTTGCTGTATTGGACATATATTATCATTTCACTGTATATAATAGATTTCACTCTGTGATTGTCTGCTTCACTGTGCGTGTCATATTGCTTGTGTTTCAGTGGACGAGAGCCGAAAGTCCAAATCCACTCCTGTCATCCTGGCTGAGATTGCAAAAGAAGAGGGCGTGTAAGTTGTCCACACTTTTGTAGGGGGACTAAGTGTTAGCTTGCATGTGGTTGGAAAAAGAATTACTTACATTAAATGGTAGATAGTGTTATTTAATGTAACAGTATAAGGGAACTACTTAAGCTAGCTTTTGCCCACTGTGAGGCTTCTGCTTCATCCAGGGGCTTCATCCACTGTGGGGCTTCTGCTCATCCAGGGGCTTCTGCCCATTCAGGGGCTTCATCCACTGTGGGGCTTCTGCCTAACCAGGGACTTTGCCCATTCTGGGTCTTCTGTCCTGCTTGAGGCTTTTTTTATTTTTATTTTTTATTTTTATTTTTTTATTTTTATTTTTTTATTTTTATCTTGTGGTGTGCTATATAACATGATACCTACTAATTTATATTTAATGATATAAATTGTACATTTTCGTGTAAAAAGTATTTTTTATTCTCTTTGCTCATACAGAATGTCTCTCTATCGTGGTTGGTTTCCTGTAATCTCTAGTCTCTGTTGTTCCAACTTCGTCTATTTCTACACATTTAACTCCCTGAAGCGGCTGATGGTTCTGGAAAAAGGGCAGTCCAGGCCTGGCAGAGACCTTGTCATGGGCTTTATCGCAGGTAAACACTGCACTTCTTCTTCTGCTTCTCCTACTCAGCATTTCAGTTTTTCATATATTCATGTAACAGACACACAACATTAGTTAGTCTTCATTAGCTTGCTTCATTAGCATATTAATAAAACCAGCCATAGTCTTTCAAATGAGTGTTTTGTTACATGTTGCTGTTTCAGATCTAAGCGGAAAATAGTGAGTTGTGAACGAATGTGATGAAATCAAAACGTAGTTGGATATTTTTTGCTTTCAAGGAATCATATTGTTCTGGTGTTTGCTGTAGGGACTGTGAACGTGCTCCTGACTACACCCATGTGGGTGGTGAACACTCGGCTGAAGCTACAGGGAGCAAAATTTCGGAACGAAGACCTCCAGCAGACCCACTACAAGGGCATTTTTGGTCAGTCCGAAGAGCACACACCACCTCTTCCCTAATCACAACCACTGAGGTACAGCTGGTCACTAGATTCATAAAGAAATAAATGAAACACGATAGAGCTATTATACTCCAATTTCTTCCTGTAACAGCAAGTCAGCAAGCGTGTTCTTCCCCTTAAACCACAGCATTTAGGCAACAATTAAAAGAAAAAAGGTTACAGAGAAGTCCTTGGTTCTGAAGACCTTCCTGTTTTGTAAAACAAAGCACAGGCAGTAGAGATTCCTTCCATAAATGTAGAAACTTCACCATATTAACAGTGCTACACACTTGACTATGGAAATGATAAGATTTTAAAAAATATCTTTGTCACAGGGAGCAGTGTATTTCAATAATGAATTCTTTCTTCTTTCTCTCTCAGACACTTTCTCCCAGATCATAGCTGATGAGGGGGTCGGAGCTCTGTGGAACGGCACGCTCCCGTCCCTGCTGCTGGTCTTCAATCCTGCAGTGCAGTTCATGATCTATGAGGCCATGAAAAGAAGGGCAGGGCAAAATGGACAGAAGGTGAGCATTATTTTTATTCTGGGCTTTGCTACTATTTCCTCAGTGTACACTGCTCATGCTTTTTGCTTTACAGATTTCATCCCTTCAGATCTTCATCATCGGAGCCATCGCAAAAGCTATTGCGACAACAGCCACTTATCCACTCCAGACTATTCAGGCCATTCTGAGGGTAAACACACTGTCTGTTTGTTTTTACTAGCACCAGATATGGGCCTACTTTGTCTAATGTTTAGTCTCTGTTCCCTTTGTCAGTTTGGTCAACACAAATCACAAGAGAAAGGGGGTTTACTGGGCAGCATGCGCAACCTGGTGAATTTACTAATGGACAGAATCAAGTAAGTTCAGTCTGAAATGCAAATAAAATATGTTTTTTTTTTAAGACTGAATACAGTGAATTTCTGCTTTTTATATAGAGTACAGTATATTGTAATAGAAGTATATACACCGATCAGGCATAACATTATGATCACCTGCCTAATATTGTCTTGGTCCCCCTTTTGCTGCCAAAACAGCCCTGACCTGTTGAGGCATGGACTTCACTAGATGTGCTGTCGTATCTGGCACCAAGATGTTAGCAGCAGATCCTTTAAGTCCTTAAAGCATACTTACAGGATACTTTTGAAAGATCTGCAGACCGGGAACACCCCACAAGAGCTGCAGTTTTGAAGATGCTCTGATCCAGTGGTCTAGCCATCACAATCTGACCCTTGTCAAACTCGCTCAAATCCTTACGCTTGCCCATTTTTCCTGCTTCTTACACATCAACTTTGAGGACAAAATGTTCACTTGCTGCCTAATATATCCCACCCACTAACAGGTGCCATGATGAGGAGATACTTCACCTGTCAGTGCTCATAATGTTATGCCTGATCGGTGTACTTTCTTTTGGAGAGGCAAGCTTTACTACAGTTTTCTACTAGCAAGACACAAGTCTCTCAAAAGTCAACTAATTGCATGTAGGAATTAACGTTAAGAGCGGTGAACTGAACAAATGGCGGACCGGGCTTTATTTGATCGCTTGCTTAGTAGTGCCAGATAGTGTCTGTCTAAAATATTTATGAATTATTTGTATAAGTGATTCAGATGTAATTTGAGCATAGGTTCTACAATCCTGTGCTGAGATCCAGGTCTACTGAAAGAGGATTTCCTTATTTTTATACAAGAATATATTTTATATAAGAAATAACCTGCATGTGTGTTCACCTGCATTCGTCAGTCCATGCATCTCTCTCTGAGATTCTCTTTAGGACACCATTTTTAAGAGCCAGTGTTGGATTGTAGGATTTCAGTATAATCAGCATTGCAGCCAGCAGATGAACTCATTAGATTTTGGAATTGGTCCAAACAGCAAGGTCAAATGTCTGAAATAATTTTTTAACAGTAAAAAACAAAAGCATAGCACTGTGCATGTTTTATAGCAGCCTTGAACAAATGAGTTGTCTAATGTCTACGTGGCTTATGTTTTTTCCTGTTAATCTGCTGAATCTGTTTAAACACGCCGGACCTCTGACCGCCATAGGAAAGAGAGGAAAATAATTTTCTTTCTCATGATCACCTTCAGCTTTATTTGTATAGAGATTTGAACATCATTTGAAAATGGATATTTTAGGTCCAGATTTTCTATCATTTGCACAACAACTAAAAGAATTTTAGCAGTTCTGACCATGTTTTCTAAATATTTTACTGTAGCAGTAGTAATAATCATCATAAATATTTGTCTAATGTTCTCTAAATCAAGCTTACACTATAGAGCCAAATGTTTGTGGACACCTGATCATCACTCAAGTGTGTGTTTGACATCCCGTTCCAGATTTTTGCTGTTATAGTGACCGCCACTGTTTTGGGAAGGCTTTCCATTACATTTTGAGGCGTGGTTGTGGGGATTTGCCCATTTAGCCACAAGAACATTAGTGAAGTCAGGTGAAGGCATCTGTGGTGCAGTTGGTGTTCCAGCTCATACCAAAGCTTTTCATTCATAGGCGTTGAAGTCACACAGTGTTCTTGCCATGCTGGAACAGGTTTGGGTTCAACCCCTTAGTTCCCCTGAAGGAAATTTGTAATGCGGCAACAAACAAAGACATTCTATACAACTGTGGCAACAGTTTGGAATAGAAACACATATACAGTAGGTGTGATGGTCAGATGTCCATAAATGTTTGACCATGTTGTAAACACTGCTAGGTTTTAATTTATATTAAAGAAGAAGTTCACTTCCAGAACAAAAATCAGCCAAGATGTTTCTTGTAAAAGAGATGAACTGATTTTTGGGTCATGCCTAGAAGCCACGCCCACTTTCTCCATATCACATACTCTCAACTGGACTTGACACACCTTTGCTTTCTTTCACAATAAATGTGGTCTCTTAAAGGAGAAGTTCACATCCAGAACAAAGATCTATAAATACTTTACTCCACCTCATCCAAGATGTTCATGTCTTTCTTTCTTCAGTCTTAAAGAAATTATGTTTTTTTAAGGAAAAAAATTTCAGGATTTTTCTCCATATAGTGGACTTCAATGGTGCCCACGAGTTTCAACTTCCGCAATGCAGTTTAAATGCAGCTTTAAAGGGCAAAGACCAAGGAAGTGCAAACACTCTACTAACATAAAGGTACATATAACTTTGTCATTCCACATGCAACAACTTCGGAGCGGTCTATCTTCACCACACTAGTAAACAGAGTCCTGTAGTTCCACCTACATCACACGTGACCTTTCGACGTGATTATGTAGTACGTGGCGTCGCGGATGCGCATCCCAGAGCTAGTGCTAGATGAGCTTTTGTGGTTTAAAAAGTATACAATTTTTAATTTTTCTAAGAAAATGACCGATCGTTTCGCTAAATAAGATCCTTCTTCTTCGGCTGGGATCATTTAGAGCCCTCTGAAGCTGCATTTAAACTGCATTATGGAAGTTCAAACTCTCTGGTACTATTGAAGTCCACTATATGGAGTAAAATCCTGAAATGTTTACGTCAAAAAACATAATTTCTTTACGACTGACGAAAGAAAGACATGAACATCTTGGATGACAAGGGGTTGAGTAAATTATGTATAGATTTTTGTTCTGGATGTGAACTTCTCCTTTAAGAGACCACATTTATTGTGAAAGAAAGCAAAGGTGTGTCAAGTCCAGTTGAGAGTATGTGATATGGAGAAAGTGGGCGTGGCTTCTAGGCATGACCCAAAAATCAGCTCATCTCTTTTTATACTGAAGTTTGGCAGGTCTTGTAAATCTACCGTAATCAGAGTAACCAACACTGGACACTGTGTAGTATCATGTAGGGATGAGTAAACCATTAAATTGCATCAGTGTATTTAACACGCAAGATGTTTGGTACCGTTACACGTAGATGTACTAGAACTGCCAGTTACTCTCTACGTACTCTCTGTTCTGTGTACAAACATTCACTTTTAGCCAGCTGCAGAAACTGAAAACAGATCGATCGGTTACGTAGATAAGAGTGTAGCTGTTTCCCTTCAAGTATAACACTCTCTTCCATATCTCTCTCACAGACGCAATGGAGTGCTCAGCCTGTACAAAGGTCTGGAGGCGAAGCTTCTTCAGACGGTGCTGACGGCAGCTCTCATGTTCATGGTTTATGAGAAGATCACTGCGGTCACCTTCAAAATGATGGGCCTCAATAAGAAGCTGAAGCATTAACCAGAGGTTAAGCCTTAAAACTAACCAGATTCAGCCTTTCCCTTTCAGTCGTCCCTTTACCAGTGCAGGGGCTCAGGAATCACAAAGCTCAACTCAAATGCCTTTTAATTGTTTAATCCACTCAGATTTTAGAAATGAGATTTTCTCTTTTAGCATGATTCTTAATTCTCTACAGTGAACACTGTATAACGTTATGAATTTATCTTGCTATAATTAGCGGTGCTAAAGTTTCCGGACTTTTTCCTCAGCATAACTAGTTTTTGCCCCACCGCCTCATAACCGTACATTAAATCGTACGTCCACATCAGGACACATGCTATTATTTTTCTCCACAATGCTGTGTGCAGTTTTTGCACAAGGCATAAAACAACGTGTTTTGGAATTTTCACTGGAAATGCTGAGCCCATATGCAAGAATGGGGGAAATTTGGGAAATTCCAGTCTTGCAGTTAATGTCTTACTCATTTTATTTAGTCGTCTTTAAACGGTCAGCTTTGTATTTTTTTTTGTTTACAACTATTGTTTTTAAAACAAACAAACAAAAAGAACACCACCACAGTTTTGCTAGCTTTATGTGGAAAGCAAAATGAGTCAGTTACTGATTCATGTGTCTGTATCATTCAGTTCTCTCTCAAATGTGAGAACTTACATCTCCATCCTGCGAGATGGACATTTGTTATTAACTGCACTGATTTGATGAATTTTAGGCGTTTACATGAGCTTAAACATTTAAAACCATTAGTGCTTTTTATTTTTATTATTTTTTGTGGGCAAGAGAACAAAAAAAAAAACCCCATACGTTCAGCTACGCCTTTTTTTGTTTTTGTCCATCAGCACATTAATTAGGTTAAAAAAAAAAAGTTTGCTAAAATTGTATGCAAATCTTCAACTAAAGTAATCCTTAAGGTGAATTCTATTCGGTTTATTTAGTACAGTATCGGTGGAAGTGTACTTTGTGAATTGCAGTGGTCAGTGTAACAGAATAATAACTACCTCTGATGCTGTAGCTTTGATTATTTATATACATCTAACTTATACAATGATTTTTTTTTTTTATCATTAAGAAATTAATATAAACATGTCTAGACAATTAAATGATGTCTGGTATATAATTCAGCTGAAATCACACTGTTTATTGACCACTTGTTTGTTCTTATTGACAGAATTGTCTGATTATAACAGTCTGTTTGTTAACACTGTGTCTGGTCTGCTGGAGTTGGAACAATGTAAACTAGTTTACACTTATAAAAAATTTAATAGTTGTGTAATAATTTCCTATATTCGTGCACTAATATTGCTAATTTAAATCTGGGCATGATGAAACTGGATATGGAACTCGATGGTATTAAAAAAGAAATGTGAGAGGGGAAAAACCTCTTGAAATGTGTATTTACTTTGGGTTAACACACATAAATCTGAATCTTTTTCAATGTGAAAAAGTGCCAGTGATGCTTGGAGAAGTGAAACTGCCGAAACCCAAATAATTAATTCTGTGACCCTATTCCAGATATGCCGAGTCAGGCGATTTTTAAATGACCTGGAGGACTGCTGAAAGTTTTCCAGCCACTGAAAGTGTTCGTTTATTGCTTTGTTTTCGTCTGTTTTTTTTATTTGACAGCTTATAAGAAATCTCAAACAATGAATACAATATCACACATTTTAAAAGTATAGCATAGAGTGATTAACATTTTCTGGTAGCAAAGCCAAACGAGTCAGACCCCAACACGGGAATAAAAATAGGCTTGTGCACAACAGACACCTTATTTTTGTACACCCATTAAAGTTTGGGAGTGTATTGATATCATCATTCGTCAACATGAACGAAGGGTTACCTTATGAATCTATATTGCATGGTACTGTGTGGAAGCAGGAAGGTTACAGGTACACTATATGGCCATCACACCGATATGAGGTTCTTTCCCAAACGGTAAAAAAAACACACTTGTCAAAAAAAGAATTAAGATTTCCCTTCACTGGAGATAAAGGTTGCATACCTTTTCCAGCATGACAATACCCCTGTGCACAAAGCAAGGTCCATTAAGACATAGTATGCAGAGGTTGGAGTGGAAGAGTCTTCATCCTCAACCCCAATGAACACCTTTGGGATGAACTGGAACACTGACTGCACTCCACACTTCCGCACTTGACATCAATGTCTGACCACACCTCTGACTTGGTGGCTGAATAAAACACAAATCCCCACAATCGTGCTCCAAAATGTAGTGGAAAGCATTCCCAGAAGAGTGAAGGCTATTATAAAAGCGCAGGGGGGATCCACTCCATGTTTATAGCTCATGAATTTGGATTAAGGACATGTGGGTGTGAAGGTCAGCTGTCCACATACTTTTGGGCATATAGTGTATGTTTGCATTTTTAGATCTATGTACAAAATTAAAAATGACGTTTTCAGACAAGAAAGTAATCCTTTTTGATTGACTACAGTCTTAAAGGTTAGGGTTTGAGACATGGTGGTGATGATGGCTTGCCATTTCCTTGAGATACCAGTCTGGAAGGAACGTATACTGGGAATCTCTGTGAATTGTGTAGGTCACGTCTCGATGTGGCTCCCATGCAAACAGGTAGACCAACCTGAAAGAAATATTGTTCAGCAGAATGCAGATTTGAGTAAATTCCAGGGATGAACATTCACATACATAAAGCAAGGTAGCACCTTTCACTAATTTCTGTAAGTGTTATTCTGTGGGAAGTACTGCATAGACTAGTATCAAATATTCCAGTTCCCGCCCACCAGTTGTATAAAATGACAAATTGTAAGTCGCTATGGATAAAAGCATCTGCCAAATGCCAGAAATGTAAATGTTCACTCTAAAAATTCCAACAAGAAGAAGTGCTGGCAAATGCACCTATTCAACTGAGAAAATTTTTCAAGGTGACCAATGACCTTGACCCCAGTGCTACAAATGTCTTTCACATTAGGCCAAGTTGTGTGATCTATATTTCAACATTTTAATGCAGCGTGGCATTACGTGGGTTTGATATTATAAGCCATAGAGCAGGAAACACATATACATATATATATATACACATATACATATACATTATATATATATATATATATATATATATATATATATATGTGTGTGTGTGTGTGTGTGTGTGTATATATATACACTATATTGCCAAAAGTATTCGCTCACCCATCCAAATAATCAGAATCAGGTGTTCCAATCACTTCCATGGCCACAGGTGTATAAAATCAAGCACCAAGGCATGCAGACTGTTTTTACAAACATTTGTGAAAGAATGGGCCGCTCTCAGGAGCTCAGTGAATTCCAGCGTGGAACTGTGATAGGATGCCACCTGTGCAACAAATCCAGTCGTGAAATTTCCTCGCTCCTAAATATTCCACAGTCAACTGTCAGCTGTATTATAAGAAAGTGGAAGTGTTTGGGAACGATAGCAACTCAGCCACGAAGTGGTAGGCCACGTAAAATGACGGAGCGGGGTCAGCGGATGCTGAGGCGCATAGTGCGAAGAGGTCGCCAACTTTCTGCAGAGTCAATCGCTTCAGACCTCCAAACTTCATGTGGCCTTCAGATTAGCTCAAGAACAGTGCGCAGAGAGCTTCATGGAATGGGTTTCCATGGCCGAGCAGCTGCATCCAAGCCATACATCACCAAGTGCAATGCAAAGCGTCAGATGCAGTGGTGTAAAGCACGCCGCCACTGGACTCTAGAGCAGTGGAGACGCGTTCTCTGGAGTGACGAATCGCGCTTCTCCATCTGGCAATCTGATGGACGAGTCTGGGTTTGGCGGTTGCCAGGAGAACGGTACTTGTCTGACTGCATTGTGCCAAGTGTAAAGTTTGGTGGAGGGGGGATTATGGTGTGGGGTTGTTTTTCAGGAGCTGGGCTTGGCCCCTTAGTTCCAGTGAAAGGAACTCTGAATGCTTCAGCATACCAAGACATTTTGGACAATTCCATGCTCCCAACTTTGTGGGAACAGTTTGGAGCTGGCCCCTTCCTCTTCCAACATGACTGTGCACCAGTGCACAAAGCAAGGTCCATAAAGACATGGATGACAGAGTCTGGCGTGGATGAACTTGACTGGCCTGCACAGAGTCCTGACCTCAACCCGATAGAACACCTTTGGGATAAATTAGAGCAGAGACTGAGAGCCAGGCCTTCTCGTCCAACATCAGTGTGTGACCTCACAAATGCATTTCTGGAAGAATGGTCAAAAATTCCCATAAACACACTCCTAAACCTTGTGGACAGCCTTCCCAGAAGAGTTGAAGCTGTTATAGCTGCAAAGGGTGGACCGACGTCATATTGAACCCTATGGATTAGGAATGGGATGTCACTTAAGTTCATATGCGAGTCAAGGCAGGTGAGCGAATACTTTTGGCAATATAGTGTATATACACATACATACATACATACATACATACATACATACATACATACATACATAGATAGATAGATAGATAGAAAGAAAACCCATTAGAATTCCATTTGAGACAACACTACCCTTCATACACTAGATGGTAGAGTACACGGTGTACAGTACATAATTCAGGACGCAACTAACGTATCGCTGCATTCACCCTCCAAAAAATTCATATCAAAAAATTCATATTCATCTCTACATACCTTGGATTATCCTCTTTTACAACAGATTTCACAAAGGATAGGAAATCGCTACAGAAGTTCATGCAGACTGTCGGCTTCCAGCAGTTGTGCTCTTTCTACATGAGAAACAGCAAGAAAATATTATACGCTGTGCATATATTATTTTGCATGTCATTTATCCATATACACCAATCAAGCATAATATTGTGTTGGTCCCCCTTTTTGCTGCCAAAACAGCACTGTGTATTCTGACACCTTTCTATCAGAACCAGCATTAAAATCTCTAGCAATTTGAACAGTAGTTTGTCTGTTGGATCGGATCACACGGGCCTTCTCTCCCCATGTGTATCACTGAGACTTGCCCGCCCATGACCCTGTCACTGGTTCACCACTGTTCCTTCCTTGGACCACTTTTGATAGATACTGACCACTGCAGACTGGGAACACTCCACAAGAGCTGCAGTTTTGGAGATGCTCTAATCCAGTCGTCTAGCCATCACAAGGTGGCCCTTGTCAAACTCCCTCAAATCCTTACGTTTGTCCATTTTTCCTGCTTCTAACACATCAACTTTGAGGACAAAATGTTCACTTGCTGCCTAATATATCCCACCCACTAACAGGTGCCATGATGAGGAGATAATCAGTGTTATTCACGTCACCTGTCCGTGGTCATAATGTTATGCCTGATCAGTATAATATAAGAACTCCTACCTTAATTAGTTGAGATATTTTTAAGACGTGGATGGTCTCTACAGACACCACTACACCATCATGGTCTCGGAATCCAGCAACTATACGTGGAACTCCTGGAAGAAACGACTGCGCCCACCACTTCAGCAGCTTATATCTGTGAGAGGAACATTGAAAGTGTTGTCTAAAAAACATCAGTGCTAAAAAAATGTTGGCTTGAATCTGTTTAAATTCAGGTTCAAAACGCACCTGTGAAAGTTACTGCGCTGCTTCGGGGTGCAGATTTCTGCTGAGGTCTTTAGTTCGACGTAGCAGGCCGGAGCTGGAGGAGCTCTGGGGTCTTTTTCTCGGCAATCCACTTCGCCGGAGAAGAGCAGCTTATGGTCTGCTAGGCGAGTCTGGACTACTGTGCAGAAAGCCTCGTTTGTGTTGACAACCCCTCCTCGGTCTGGGACACCATTCACATCATCTAGAAAAGATGGACACAACATTAGGAGCGAGAGCTGACGTCTTGCAGTCACTAGTTGAGAAGTAATAAAATAATCAGCTGAACACCAAACACCTTAGATCAGGGGAGTCCAATCTTATCCGCAAAGGGCCGGCAGGTTTTCATTCCAACTGAGCATTCACACACTGGCCCTTTCTGAATAAGATCGGACACCCCTGCCTTAGAAATATACAATAGAGTGTTGTATACAACAATATTTTTGATAAGCTTTGCATATTCACACACCAAGTCATGCATTCTTCCATACTTTGTATTGTAGTGTGCAAATAAGGGGAGCGTTTTTCATCAAAAGCTACATGTTATGGTAATTTCAGCACTTGTGTATGTATACTGAAAAGGTAAAACGATAGTATACCTGCACAGATGTACTGCTCAAACTTGTAGCCCCAGTACATCATCTCCTCATGCCTCTCTGTACGGTTCTCTCGGTTAACTCGGGCAGCCTCTGTCTCCACTTCGCTCATGTAAAGAGTCCCTCTGAACTTGGACACAGCCAGCAGCCATCCCTCCTGCGTCTCATACGGAGTGACCAACAGCTTGGTTAGGTGGCCTCGCCAAGTGACAAAGTCTACACCTAGTGTGCTGGAAATGAATGGGATTTAGTCACGCTGCACCTCAAAGTTCAATATTATGTTTTAAATATCTTCTGATTGATGCCAACATGACAGGCAGAGGGAACTTTTATATTAACAAATATCATAGGTTTTAGTTTCCTATTCCTGTCCAGTTTCTCAGAAATCAGCTCTGTCCCATCCACAAGAGTTGCTCACAAAATCAAGGTAGGTGTGAGGGGGTGAGATGAACTGTAATTTGTAAAGGGGAGTGCCTGTGTGCAGTTTTTCCGCCACATGAGACATTTTACTAGTCAATATATACCGATCAGGCATAACATTATGACCATCTGACTAATAATGTGCTGGACCCCTTCTCCTGCCAAAACAGCCCTAACCCATTGAGGCATGAACTCCACTAGATCCCTGATGTTGTGCTGTGGTATCTGGCACCAAGATGTTAGCAGCAGATCCTTTAAGTCCTCTAAGTTGCTCCATAGATCAGACTTGTTTGTCCAGCACATCCTACAAATGCTCGATTGGATTGAGATCTGGGGAATTTGAACACCTTCAACACCTTAAACTCATTATGGCATTCATTCCTGAACCATTTTAGCTTTGTGTCACGGTGCATTATCCTGCTGAAAGAGACCACAGCCATCAGAGAATACAGTTTCCATGAAAGTGTGTACATGGTCTGCAACAATGCTTAGGCAAGTGGTGCGTGTCAAAGTAACATCCACATGGATGGCAGAATCAAAGGTTTCCCAGCTGAACATCGCCCAAAGCATGACACTGCCTCCGCCAGCTTGCTTTCTACCCATAGTGCATCTTGGTGCCATGTGTTCCCCTGGTAAGCAACACACGCACCCAACCATCCACGTGATGTAAAAGAAAATGTGATTCATCAGACCAGACCACCTTCTTCCATTGCTCCATGGTCCAGTTCTGATGCTCACGTACCCATTGTTGCCATTTTCGACAGTGCATTGGGGTCAGCATGGGCACCCTGACTGGTCTGCGGCCCCATACACAACAAACTGTGATGCAGTGTGTATTCTGACACCTTTCTATCAGAACCAGCATTAACTTCTTCAGCAATTTGAACAATTTGATCAGACCACACGGGCCAGCCTTCGCTCCTCACGTGCATCAATGAGCCTTGGCCGCCCATGACCCTGCCTCCGGTTAACCACCGATCCTTCCTTGGACCATTTTTGAATAGAGACTGACCACTGCAGACCGGGAACACCCCACAAGAGCTGCAGTTTTGGAGATGCTCTGATCCAGTCGTCTAGCCATCACAATTTGGCCCTTCGTCAAACTCGCTCAAATCCTTACACTTGCCCATTTTTCCTGCTTCAACTTTGAGGACAAAATGTTCACTTGCTGCCTAATATCTCCCATCCACTAACAGGTGCCATGATGAGGAGATAATCAGTGTTATTCACTTCACCTGTCAGTGCTCATAATGTTATGCCTGATTGGAGTAGAAAACTGGTCTTCCAGGCATGCTTGCACATTAGTGTTGGATTTGACACATTTAGGAGAATTAAGCTAAGACTATTTCTCTCACCAGGAGGTTGAAGAAGAGGATGTGGAGCACAGTTTGGCTCGGTTTGTGACAATCCACCGCAGTACATGGTCAAGTTTCTCTTTGACCCCGTCATCTCTTTTAACGAAGCGGTCTCTGTAACCATCCCGCAGGTTGAAGTTGGGTTTTTTACCCGGGTCCACGTAGTAGCGCAGCTGCCTGGAGTCGTTAAAGAAGGCTCTTTCTGAGTCCAGAGAAAAGACCCCGATTTCCACAGGCTGTTTGTACTCAGGGAAGACGCGTTCATATAGCTGTGCTCGGGTACTCAGGGAGCGGGGGACCGGGGCCTCATCACCGGCTCGAAAGCGTTTGGGGCTGTAGGGCTCATTAAAGTCTCTGTCTCTTTTAGACTGACGCTGACTGCTGCCTCTAGCGTGACGATCCATGTCTCATATAAATGCTGCCTAGATAAAACATTTATTATTAAAGTTTTATTATTAATGACTGAATAACAATAATAACCAACTAGCGTGTCTGGTCATTAACTTTAACTAGTCCTGTATCTGTTATTCTATGTAATGTAATGCAGCTAGCAAGCTCGAGACCAAAACATAACATGCTAGTAACATGCTAGCTAGGTAACGTAAGACTGGTATTGCAGGTTTTTTATCACTAAATACATTGTATATTACAAAAATAATATATTACAATATTTCTTAAATAAAAAGCCTAGCCATGGTCAGAGCAACGGATAAATATCTAGCTTGCTATTTTGATTTTGGAGCGTCCTGGCTTGTGAATTCAGACCTCATCAGTCCGGTTTCAAAATAAAAGTCCCAAACGTAGACATTTCTCCACTATTGATTATAAACCCTGCTACAACACTAATATATATATATACATATATATATAATTTTTTTTTTTAATGTAATATCTAATACACACATGTACAGATTATCACATTTTCATACTCACCTGAAATATTTTTTTTATTTTTTATTTTTATTTTACTTAAACTAATTTCCAGGAGTTTAAGTACTTGGGGTCAACAGTCCAGAGTAATGGAGAGTGTGGGAAAGAGGTAAAGAAGCGAGTGCAGGCAGGTTGGAATTAGTGGAGAAAAGTGTTGGGAGTTCTGTGATAGAAAAATATCAGCGAGAATCAAGGGGAAGGTGTACAAGACAGTGGTGTGACTGGCCATCGTGTATGGTTTAGAGACGGTGTCACTGAGGAAGAGACAGGAGTCAGAGCTGGAGGTAGCAGAGCTGAAGATGTTGAGGTTCTCTTCAGGAGTGGCACGGTTGGACAGGATTAGGAACGAGTACATCAGAGGGACAGCTCATGTTGGATGATGGTTTGGGGGACAAAGTTAGGGAGGCCAGATTAAGATGGTTTGGACATGTTCAGAGGAGGGAGAGTGAGTATATTGGTAGGAGAATGTTGGACATGGAGCTGCCAGGCAGGAGACAAAGAGGAGGTATATGGATGTAATAGATGAGGATGTGAAGCAAGTGTTGAGGATGCAGAAGATAGAGATAGGTGGAGAGGGATGATTCGCTGTGGTGACCCCTGAGGGGAAAAGCCGAAAGAAGAAGAAGTAGTAGACTTAAACTAATTTCCATTTTCATAAAAAAAAGAAGTCTGAGTAAGTACTAAATATGCAACCTTACCCAAGTAAATAGGCTAAGTAATATGGCATATGGCAAAATCATATATATGCTGTATTTTAAGAATAAATTCTACCATGACCTTCAGTCTCTAACTTGGAAAGTAATATGACTGGCAGTATCGACGGTAAATAAGTCAAAATAAGCAAACAAATAATTCCCCTTTTTGCCATTTCATTTCCCATATCACAGCTAAAATGAAAAATACAATGAAATGTCTCTATTTACCAGTTTATTTTCCAACCCAGCCTGCATCATTTATGGCAAATGTAATCAAATAAATAGTAAAATAGTAAAAAAGATTTTCATCTACTTTATTAGCTGAATATGAAGGAAATGATAAAGCTAATAAAGAATATTTAGACTACATTCAAACAGGAAACCATTATTTTCTTCTTTTTGGCTGTTAATATCTTAATAGTCATTATTGTCTGTCGACATTATTGACTTTTATCATCTGTAAATCTCTTGTTGCCAAGTTACCATTAAATGCAAAACGATGATCACGAGGGAGCGAACGCTATTGACAGAATGAGCTGCAAGAGAGGGTCACCAGAATTATTTATATTTTGTCTGCTGCAATATGGATGGGAAAGCAACTGAAAGGTGAAGTAACTACACATCCAGGCGAGAGTTAAAGCTTTATTTTATTACCAGCTTTTTACATCAAAGAATTGATTTCATATGGCCATGTGCTTGATGCTGGCATCAGTTAGAAAAGAATGAAAGCGATTTTATGTGATCAATCTGAAAGCAACAAGCCATTTACATTCACAAAGTACACGTTGTCCAACAGCAAGCATTCCTTTTCACATGAAGAGTATACAGCATTCAAGACTTCCCAGAAAGCATTCCTTGGAAATAGGATTTTTCTATTTACATACAACAATGCACCACATACTGTTAAACCATGGAAATAGCATGGGAAATACAATATACTCAATTATCCTAAATGGTAACGTGTTAAAGGATAATAGGTGATGATTAATTAAAGATGATCATAAGATACAGTATATACAGAAACTTGGTAGTCCACATATCCAGCAATAGACAGAGACACAACAGTAGGTCCAGTGGTTTTCAGTGCTGATATTATTGTTAGGAATAAGGAACATTTTTTTTCTGCTTTGCAGAATCAGTCCATTCCTGAACAGGATTTTTATGAACTGTAGTAGTATATTTATTATAATACTCAGCAACCTTTATTTGTACTGGACAGCTGTGCCAATCCAGTCAATCAATCAATCAAAAAAACAAAACAAAAAAAACACCAGTATCTACTCAAAAGGACATTGATATGTTGAAAACTCTATTATTTTAGAAAGTGGATCAGGTTCTATTCCATTAAAAGCATTTACTTTGTACTGATTATTCCACCCCGAATAGCATACCCAGTCAGTTCATCTGAAATAACAAAACTACATTACTAGTAGTAGGAATAAAAAGAAAAACACAACTCCTGAGTTATTGTAAACTGTGAACTAAGTTTCTTTTGAAAAGCTGGAATGCACTTTTCAACAGCAGATAAGATCTCGACTGAACCTCTGTGTAGAGTAAAAGCTTGGCGAGGTTGGAAAGCCACTTTGCGTGTGTATTTGTGTCTCTCCTAGATTAAAACAGAGACTGGCTTGCTGTGTGTGTGTGCCTAGCAGACAGGTTTCTGACAGCTGCATTACTGAGCTTGGGCTCTTCCCTGGATGGGTCATTCAGGCTGACGTGAGCTGGAGCCCCAGGAGAAGAGGCTCGGCAGCCGATAGCCGGAGTCTCGTCTGGCCGGATCGGGGAGCGTGAGTGTCTCCGGCGCTGATTTCTTGCGCGGTCTATCTTTGGGCACAGAGAGGAAGTCCGGGGCTTCTGTGGAGAGCGGGGTGGATGGGGCACTGGATGGTCCGCTATGGGCGCATGATGGCAGGGGCGTCTCACTGATGTTGATGGCTGGGGGAAATGTACCTAGCTTCTTATTGGTGGCTTCCTGTGTGGCACGCTCGTACTCTCTCACCTCCTCCATTGTCATGTCTTTCGGTAGAGAGAAAACATTTCTCTGAGTCACACACACTCCATAAAGTTTTTATTTTGCAGAGAAATTAATAAATAAATGAAGAAAAAATAAATGAAGTGGAGATTAAGACAAGGACAGAGGAGAGAAAGGAAAAAAATGTAAGAACTACTGCAGATACAAATGGCCATTTTACTGCTAGCTGCTTCATAAGGTATTTAAAAACAGTCTGATTTGTTCAATCACTTCTAGATTTAGTAGAGATAGGTAATATATCACAAGAGGTGTGAAAATACATGTTAATGGGACGTATGCAGCAAGCAGGTGATGACATTAAAATGTAGTACACATTAAATTCTTTTCATCCACAGGTGATTAAAGTTTGTGCCACAAAACATGCTTTTATGTTTGTAATAAACTGAATTTAGTGATTCTACAAATATTATCCATTAATTTTAATAATGAAAGTACAAGTATTGTAAGTATATTATTATTCATTCACCCCTCCAAATCATTAAATTCAGGTGTTGTTTTTCAGGGGTTGGGTCTCGGCCCCTTAGTTCCAGTGAAAGGAACTCTTAATGCTTCAGCATACCAAGACATTTTGGACAATTTCATGCTCCCAAATTTGTGGGAACAGTTTGGGGATGACCCCTTCCCGTTCCAACATGACTGGACACCAGTGCACAAAGCAAGGTCCAAAAAGACATGGATGAGTGAGTTTGGTGTGGAGGAACTTGAGTCCTGACCTCAACCTGATAGAACACCTTTGGGATGAATTACAGTGGAGATGTCGAGCTTTGCAACTATAACAGCTTCAACTCTTCTGGTAAGGCTTTCCACAAGGTTTAGGAGTGTGTTTATGGGAATTTTTGACCATTCCTCTAGTCAGGTAGGGGTCATCCCCAAACTGTACCTACAAAGTTGGGAGCGTGAAAATTGTCCAAAATGTCTTGGTATGCTGAAGCATTAAGAGTTCCTTTCACTGTAACTAAGGGGCCGAGCCCAACCCCTGAATTCAATGATTTGGAGGAGTATATATATTTTATATAAATTATATATTATTAGCTCTTAAGTGATGACAAACATCACATGACAAACGCGAGAAGCGTTCACACTGTGTGACATCAAATCCAATGTTAAATGTCAATTAGCCTGCATCTCTAGTCCCCTCTGGCTGAAAAATTGACACTCAGCAGGTGCTCAGCTGTAATGACACCATGGGGCACTTTGCTGCATTAGTTATGGAGAAACATGCAGAGTAGCTGAACCAATGAAAAAAAGCTTTACTTTAAGCCATTGACCAGAAGGAGGGATTTAAGGGATGTCGCTGGTGTTATACACATGCAGGTAATGTCAGAAAGGGAAAACCCATGATCATACAAGTCAAAAATTAAGAGACATGGAAGCATGACACACATTACAGTAAGAATACAAGCAGCTATATTGAATCTGTGCTTGGAAGGTCATTTTATTGATCCAGGTTGTGTTTAGCATTATCTCCCAATTCTTGTATACTGGAGATAGACATGTGTCTGAAATCACCTACTGTTACAGTACCTCCTGCAGTCGATTCAGTACCTAATGTTTGTCCACTGATAATGTATATACTGATCAGTATATGTGATATATCTGGATGTACTACATCCTATATTTTTTTTTGTTATAGTTAAGAAGTAAAAAAACGTGTTTGGGTGTCATTAAACAAGTACGTATTAATCACAAGGAACAACGTTTCATACCTATAGCAGTTATGCAGCCTTGTGCTAATAGCTTTTCTGCTCCTCTCATGTTGCTTTACAGACAAACGCAGTACCCACTGGCTCCATACTGCAGTATTTCAGCAGAAGGGTATTCTAACCTCCTGTTTTCTAAAATTCAGACATGCTACTGCTTTGGAGTACTGCTTTTCACCTACTGTATAATAGGGTAATAGGGATATTGGGACACAGGTCATGTATGATTGTCTGGAAATGACTGAAAATGTTTACAGACTTTACTAGGAGGATGCTGCACATGCTCACTCTCAAAATCTGATCCATTATTTTGGCAAGAGTATGTGGGAGTGATTTGCACCAGTACCACCACAACATACCTACACTACAGATCACATGTTAGTGCCTCTGTACCCCAATGAAACATTATAAAATAAACATTCTGAGATGAGTAAACCTTCTCCGACAGAAAAACACACATAGATTTTGGTTACACGTCAAATCAGAACAAATAATGATCTTTCTACATACCAATCCACTCATCCACCCAGGCAAAGGCTTGCCTGTGACCTAGGGACAACACGTCCCTTATCACCTTGAAAGAGAGAGACAGAGAGAAGGCCTGGTTAGGAAGATGGTCTTTATTATGTGCCTAGTCAAGGACAGAAGTCATGATTAATTTACTGTGCATCTCTGTTCAGGTTTCTGTACGAGTAAAGGATCCTCAGTCAAGGACAAGCTGTACTGAGGGAGATTGAGGTGAGTGAGGTGGACCTCAGAGGTGAGGGGAGATAAGGGGTAATAAAGCACAAGAGAAGGAAAGAGAAAGACCTTGTGAACAAACTGCTCCACACGTGTCTGCAGCCCCCACACCTCGAACTTCACCGTCACTAGCTTATAGGAGCACATGATGGGGTCCTGAGTGTCTCTCCAGCCCTCCTGCAGCAAACCCCGTGCTGTCTTCTCTGACTTAAAGCTGCGCAGGTCCTGGTGGAAGAGAATTAAACATTGCCAATAAAAGTCTCATTCCTATCCTCTGCATCACTAGTCTTCTGTCTAATGTTTTGAAAGCATGATAAAAATTAATTAGGTAAATTCTTTAAAATGCAAACATCTGGAATAATTGCCACAGGTTTTTGACAGTGTACAGGATTACCTTTTGCACATTATGCCAGACTGTACTGATCTGCCCGTGGATGCTTGTGCAGAGGATTTCCACAGGACTGTGATCATGGCTTTAACTGGGTCATTGCAGGACATTCATCCTTTTTATTTACAGGTACCTCAACATTATTACAGCTTTGTGTGGGAAATGACTGCACTGCACTGAAACCTTTCTCCCAGCTTAAGTGCTCAGTCCCCACAGCACGATGCTGCAGTCACTGTACTTTATTACACAAATACCTTTTTTTCTGGTGTGGACAATATGAGATTTCTGCCACACATATCATTTTACATTTCAACTGAAAAACACTGCATTGGCTTCATCTGACCACCCTTCACTTCTACTAAACTAATCACCACATGTTTTTTCCAGCAAACTTCTGATGTGTCTTTCTTGGCATATTATGTAGCACTAAGCTATTAACCCTTCTTGTCAATTTGAAGTTCAGTGTTTAAAGTCTCTAAATGTATGTTTGACTCGTTTTTTGCTTCATACTTAACCCTCCTATTATCCTTGGGGTCAATTTGAACCCATATACAATATACAAATCATCTTTTTGTTAAGTAACTATTTTATCCCTAATGAGCGAGCCTGAGGCGATGGTGGCAAGGAAAAACTCCCTGAGATGATATTAGGAAGAAATCTTGAGAGGAACCAGGCTCAGAAGGGAACCCATCCTCATTTGGGTGACACTGGACAGTAAGTAACGTAAATATGAATAATGTCCTTTCTACAACAGCAACTAAGGGCTCATGAGTAACTATTAGGTCAGTGTAGTTTCTGAGTTCATTATAGACTTAACACTAATTCCTTGCTGTCGCAAGCTGACAGATGTAACGGCATTTCTGTGACGGTGTGATAGTGGTTCTATCCACAGCAGTCTCCTGGTCACACGGTGTCCACACTGATCTATCCACAGCATTAGTGAGCGCCACCAAGCGACAAGACTCCAACCAGGGGTAGAGCATCTGGATGGATCAGGCAGGTCCGCAAAGAATAAGTGGTCACATTACAAACTCAGAACACTGGGAGCTCGGGAGTGGGATGTATAGCGTCCCAAAAACTAAATCTAGGTCAATGCATTCACTGACTAGATTTATAGAATTAGCTTTAGGTCCAGTGGCTGGATTTTTGTACCTTTGTACCACTAGCAGACGTCTAAATGTTTTTTTTCTTTTTTATCCATACGGTTAACACCATCTGATGCTACGTTCACACATACAGCGACTCGCAGCAACAAAGCAACCAGAGACCATACATTTGAGAGTTCTCATCTTCAGGGGACATGAGCAGCAACTTGATGTGGGTGTGTCTAGGGGATGCAACGAAGTTTCGAAAACTTCATGCTATCTGTTGCAACGACTACCAGTGGGAAAGAGGATAATAGAGTGTATGTGATCTATGAAAAGAAGGACACACTTCTTCTCTTTCATATTGTACGATATGTTGCATATATACACTGCTGAATTTTATATACAAATACTCTCCCTCCAAAATGTTTCCTTTTAACAGCAAGAAAACTGAATTTTAATGCTAGTTGCACCAGCTGCTTATCTTATTACTATGGCAACTAGTAGTAGGAATGGCTAGTGGTATCGAAAATCAAAGGCTTGGTAAGACCTTAGGGAAAAACAACACAGAGAATAAATGATCCATCCATCCATATTCTGTACCTCATGTCCCAGGCAGGGTTAAAGGGAACCCTGGGGACTCATGGCACAAGACATACACTGGGTGGGGTTAGAGATGTCAATCAGCCTACCACACATGTGTTTGGACTGGGGGATGAAACTGTGGTGAACTCTGTGCACCCCTAAACCTGTTGGTTAGCCACCGTGCCCCTTGCATGTAAACTAAGTCTTTAAATAACTTGAGTATATCTGTGACTGTATTTGAGTAGAGGAGTGTGCATTCTTTGAAATGGCGGTGTGTTGTTATCATTGGCAGCCATATTTGTAGGATTTCCATGCAGTCATGACAAGTGGGTGTTTTTTTTTTGTTTTGTTTCATTAAGCCTGTTATTATAATGATTCACAGGTAAATATTAAAACCAATTTTCAGTGAAATTTGTCTGTGCCAGTAAATAAAATATTGAAGAATTATGTAAGCATCAAATATCAGCTTTGCATTTTATTAACGTTTTCCAATACAATATAATTCCGCCGTTTCGAGAATATCATTTTCAGTGCTTGATAATAAACATACCGCAGAAAAAGAAAACAAGGTTTTCACTCAGATATTAGAATTGTTGAGAACAAACCTCTGGATAGTTTTGCAAGACACTATATCACCCAGAGGGAATTCACACAACATACATACTGCATGGTAATGAGTCTCTTTCCCCTCAGTCACTGATCTATAAATAGTGTTCTATGGAAGGTGTTTTGGAGGAAGCTCATGCCGTGTGGCACAACAGGAGGTTCATCTTTATCCTAATGTCACAAGCTGCCACTAATCAGACATTTTCTTTTAAGCTAATGACTCGCATGTTGGAGAGGAAGGATTGCTTATGAATAGGGGAGGAGATCTCGTTGCGTTCCCAATTGGGGTTTGAATTGTCTGAGCAGCAATCACTGTAATTGCTCGGGTAACTTAAGGCACATCATAGAGATAGGACAGATGAAATATCCAGCCAAAAGGGAGATGAAAAGAGTCTTTCACATGATGAAATATGGCTACGTGAAGTGGGTACAGTGAGGAAATACACGGACTGAGAAGATCAGAGCAGTTGAAAACCAAATATCAAAATATCTTTACCCTTTATTAATAAAATTAAAAAAGCTAAAATGGTGGTGATCATTATCTAAACAAGTTAGTGATTAGCTTTTTTAGTGTTATAAAGGCTGGTTTTTTTCTCTTACTCTGGAAATGATTTATAGATTCTCACACCAATCTGAAATCATTCAGTGAGGCTGAAACGCAAGCAGTTCTACAGCCGAAACGTTTTAATAAAGCTATTTTCATAGAAGCACTTTTAGAGCATTACACTGCTCTAGCAACATGCTTGATGAAAGCTATTCAATCTGCTGAAATTATATTTGCCAATTCAAAAAGTTTATTTATTTATTTATTTATTTATTTAATACAGAAATTAATAAATAATTCCAAATCAAGTTTTAAACCACCTCAATGCCAGGGCTTTCAAAAAAAATAATGGTATTTAATAATAATTAATCTTAATAAAAATTCCATGATCTACACATAAAACCTTAAAGAATTATAAATCATGTGAATTAATGTACATGATTTATTGCCAAGAGAAAAAACCAAACACTGAAAGTAGCCACAAAATAGAAATCAAAGTTTAATATGAATAAATCATTAATTGAAAGAATCAGTGAATGAACTTATAAGCATCCATCCAACATCTATACCCACTTTATTCCTAATTAGGGTCACAGGGATCTGCTGGAGCCTATCCCAGCACACATTGGGCGAAAGGCAGGGGTACACCCTGGACAGGTCACCAGTCCATCACAGGGCCACATATAGACAGACAACCACACACTCACTCCTATGGGCAATTTAGAATTACCAATCAACCTAATATACATGTTTTTGGACTGTGGGAGGACACCGGAGCACCAGCAGTAAACCCACACAGGCACGGGGAGAACATGCAAACTCTACACAGAAAGGCCCCTGCATGTTCGAACCCAGGACCTTCTTGCTGTGAGGCAACAGTGCTAACCACTAAGCCACCACTAAACCGCCATGCTGCCCAACTTATAAGCAAAATTTAAAAACAAATGAATTAGATAAACACTTTTAAAGTGTGTATATATTAATGTACGAAATAAGTAGAGTTGAAAAGAGTTTGGAGAAAAGTGTTTCTCCTGATAGCTGGACATGTTTGTCAGTGAGAGATAATAGAGTGTGTCAGGAGAAAACGACCAGCCATGAGAGATTACTTCATCACCAGATTACACAAGAGCAGCCTGCCGTTTCCAACCAAGTCTAATAATATATCAGTGCTCATTAGTTCTGACTGGCCCTGCTGTCAGTCTGCAGCCGAATCAGAGAGAGAGAGAGAGAGAGAGAGAGAGAGAGGACACTGGCTCTACCATGGGGATGTAATTGCTGATTTTTTACTGAACAACCCTGGAGATGTAATGAAGCTGGGTCAAAGGTGGAAAGCTGTTGTCATTATTGTGTGTGTGTGTGTGCGTGTGTGTGTGTGCATGTGTGTCTTTCCACCCCCGCGGTCTGAAATGACATCAGCACATGCTCGAATAGATGAGACCCGTCTCTTGATTACAGAGAAAGTAACAGTCTCTCATTTCTTTTGATGACATGCAATCTCAGCGTGTGTCTCTTCATACAGTCTTTATTTTTGAATAAGCGACTTTCTAAACCAAACACTGCTTTTGTTGATATATACTTAACACACAGTACCTGACATAAGCACATGCATTTCCAGCCATAAGATGGCACTTTAATTGAATTTACACAACAGCTCTGCTGACATCTCGAATCTGATGCGCTGATACATTTGTATCAACTATGGCTTTATATGAATGTCCTCTATTATCTTCTAACACGTTCGATATTAGAAGCTAATATGTTATTGTTCTAAGATGTATTGTTTGTATAGTAATTCACAAGGGCTTGGGCGTATGACAGACACTCTGCATAATCTAATTACATTGATGGAAGAAGCAACATCATAAGCTTTTTGACTTATAAACTTAAAAAAAGGAGGACTGGTGAAGAAATGCCTGTTTACAGATGCTATCATTAAAAGAGAACAAGAACTAGCATGTCTCATGCATGCGCCATACCATTAAATGTAACTATTAATGGATGAAGTATTTCATTGATAATAATAAACCTTAAGTATTTCAATAATAATAATAAACCTTCTCAGTGGTAGCATCACACCACCACATCATGAATTCATTTCCTATAACATCACAGAATGATGCCTTTCCTTGCCCTGTCTTTCTCTTACCTCAGATTCTTTGTAGTAGCGCTCTGGGATTTCATCATATGCAATGTCAATGAAACACACCTCAGTGTCCTCATCTCTGGGCTCGTCAAAGATCTGCAGCAAGAAAGAGAAGTGCAGGAAAGTGAGGGTGGGGGAAAAAAATCGCTGCATGAAACAGAAACATTACAGAACTTTTGAATACATGTTGTTATATCACTTGAAATGTCTTTTCCTGATCCACGAAATCTATTGACGCTCCTTTTGTTCCCCAAACCTCTGTGTTGCTTGAAATGCCCATCCCTGGTTATTATCAATAATTCTAATTCAGTCACTGTGTATGAGGGAGGATCTGTCTGTCTAGCATTAGAACATAGGAGTGTATTTTATATAGTGCACATCCATATGTGGGGCAGCCACGGACTCTTCTACTGAAGGTGATTAATGAATGTTATTTTCGTCTTCTCACTTTGTCATGGAGAGAATTTCTGGAATTAGAAATGATTAGTTTTTCATGGGGGGCTTTAAATTTGACAGAAACATGTCGTTTGACCTATGACAAGTAACATAGCCTGTGCAGTGATGTTACCGCCATGCACACTGGGAGTTCAGTTTTCTAGCATACATCCTCCGTGACATACTACACACCAGCTTACACACTTGTTTAGTGTATTAAAGACGAGCTAATCTTTGTCTTGCCATTGTCTAAGTGTGCAATTACATCATGTCTATATTATTATCCCATGTTTCTGCCTGATTCTGTCCTATGATGCTTAGAATGTAATTAAAGCTCATATCATGGGCTGCCAGTAGACATGTATCAGTGTCTCCAGTCATTGTACATAAAATCATCTCGAGTGCACCTTGCATTTCAGAACAGTTAAGTCTGACCTTATGACCTTTAACCCTATTGAGCTAACGAAGATAATGTCAAGAGACATAATGACCTCTACATTGCGAGAAATTATGTCTCAAATGAAGTAAATATATGGAATATTTCTGAGAGATTACTATATAACAAATATAAGACCACAATGCATATTTTTAGCCATATTTACAAATTTAATTAATTAATATATATATATATATATATATATATATATATATATAATTTTATATATATATATATATATATATATATATATATAATTTTTAGATTTTTAGATTCCTGTAAAGCTGCTTTGCAATATTGTACATTTTTAAAAGCGCTATACGATTAAAATTGAATTAAATTCTAGAAAAAAAACCTAAATATGCAAAATTACCTTTCAAAAGAATAAGAAAATTACAAGCTTCAAATTAATAAAAAATATCTAAATAGGCTTAATAATCTTCTTTATATGATAAAGAGAAATACTCATTGAATCTGCCGATAAACAAGTTTTCTTACTAAAATCTATATTTTTAAACATGACAAGTAATTACATCAGACAGACGAGTCACTAATGGGTCAAGCATTAAAAAGATCAGAAAGTTTATGGATTATAATTTTATTTTTGTTATTGGTCGACACGGCATGCTTCCTCGTTTAACCAAAAGGAGGAGCTGTGGATTTCTAGATGAGAGACTGAGCTTGCGAGTGTCAGGAGCCGTGGTATAATATTGAGACCTCGCAGTTGCTTCATGTTTCTGTTGCTCACGTTGAGACTCCAGAGTGTTCTAAGCCTCATAAAGACTTTAATGGTTTCGGAGCATGCTTCTGTATTAAAGCATTCACTGAGAACCCTGCTCTTTCCTTTTAACAGCAGGCGTCTGTTAGAGAATGTGAGGCTTTAGAGAGTCTAGCAGTACAGCAAGTGACTGGAATTTTAGAGAAAAACAAAGAAAGTATTAAAGAATGATATAGAGAGAACATGTTAAGGAAGAGGAATACGATGGATCAAGAAAGATATATATGTCTAAAGAAATGGTCACATGAGAAGGCAAGGCTTGAATGAAAATGAAAAATACGTATTTATTCATGTATTGTGTACAGATCACACGGAGAAAAAAAAGAAAAGTGTAATAAATGAAACAGGCTCTACACTGAGTTACATGATCACAGCAATATGCAGCCAATGTTCCTGATTCAGCCGTTAACACCGAGAGGCTATTTTAACAGAAACTCAGTTCAAAGACGGACTGTTAGCTGTGAATACAACAAGTGTGGTGATGGCATTATGTGCTGTGATGGAATGGACAGATGCGTACAGCATTACTGCCTCCAGTGAAAAAAAGAAACAGGGATCTTCAAAGAGTCTTCAGCAATCAAACAGAGAGAGAGAAAAAAAAATAGAGATAACCACTAGGCTTTCATATAACGCCTGCCAGCTACAGAAATTCAGCAGAGAGGGTTGTGTTGAACGCCACAGGTGCAGCCTGACTGGATTCAGATAAATAGTTTTAGTGTTTGCGGACAAAAACAAGCATGAGCTTTGCTACAGCTTGTACTCTGATCTGTAGCCAAAGAAAACCTGAAGAGGATAAGATCGTTTGTGGACAATTTATGATGCAGAACTGTACATCCTGTGGAACATCACGGCAGTCCCTCTGCCTCTATTACAGGACATCTTTCACAAACACTGTCTCAGTAATGCCACCAGAATAGTGGCTGACATCTCCTATCCCTCCTATATACTCTTTGCCCCACTGTCAGGATCTGGCAGAAGATACTAGAGTGTCTAGGCCAACTCCACCAGATTCCTGAACAGCTTCATTCCACAAGCTGTCAGGACCTGTAATGATAAAATGTTTCTTACCCACCTCCCACAGAATTAACGAGTCCAACCCCATCATGCACTTATCACTTCAATTCACTACACACACACTCTCACACATTACATGGACACCCATAATGCACTGTTCGCTTACATCAGGATTACCTCTCATACAGCTACAGCACTATAATCACTTTTTTTTTCACTCAGGGGTGACTATGCTGCTAGGTGTGTGAGGCTCACACACCAGTCCACTCACTGGGGTTAGGATTAGGGTTGGAGACTTGCATTAATAAACAGGTGTACAGATATTCCTATTAAATTGGCCAGTGAGTGTTGCAACCTCTGAAAATTGATCTTTCAGTCCTTTTTTGGACTGCACAGATTCTGCTGTAAAAAAAAAAAGGAAAAAGAAAAGAAGAAGAAGCCATTTCTTTAAAATAGGTTTGAGAAAAGGGATGACATCAGCGGAGGTGGGAGTACTGTGGCCATATTTCTTGGGCACATTCTTGTTCCACGCCATTAGTCATAAAACCTGTGCTTCAAGCTCAACGTCCCTTATCATCATCTCCTTCAAGTGTCATTGTTCACACATGCTCCTCAGGCATCATTTGTCAGGTATGGTTCCTAACGCAACATCATTCAAGTATCAAACCTCATTACTTTAAGGCGTCAAATGGCGCTTGTCAAGCCTCGGGTATTGCATTCGAGTGTTGTGTCAGGACTTAATGAATACTGCGACTTACCATGTGATTCATTGTTTCTATGAAGGAACTGGTCATCTAGTTTGCATTCAGTTTAAAAATGTTATTAGGCTTTCTATTTTAAAGTATGCACCTTAAAATAGAATGGGAACATAATTATTTTACTGACAAGGCACACGGATAAAGCTAATGTTAGCACCAGAGGGGAAGAATTGAATCAGAAACTCTACGTGAGTTATTGTGTGCACAGAAAGTCTAATAAGCCTAGCCAGACAGCTCATACGGTGTATACGTTACTGCACAGGATGAGCCGCAGCTCTGGAAATAGAATACCGAATAATTCTTTCATGCTGCTCCATGTTATTTCTCATAACTGGGATATTTTCCATAGAGTGGAAGCAAACAGATCTGAATATTAAAGTTATATTTAAAAAGAAGAAGAAGAAGTCTTTTGTTTCAATATTTAATGAGCTAATACTTTTAATTCATGTCTATGGGCATTGTGTACGACTTTTTATCTGCCGTGCTTTTCATTAAAGAGTTAAAAACACAAAGTGGCGGGGGCGGTGGTGAGAGCAGCAGTTGTTTCTTTAGGCTATGTGGATTCATAAGCTCAGAAAATGATAATCAACCGTCAGTGAAGTATCAGGAGAACTAGTCAGATCCCAAAATTCTCCTAAAACACATTAATTCGCACATCAATATTTAATCTTTAATATTTTTAAAATGCACACACACACACACACACCACAGGTACTTACTCACATTGTCATTGCAGCCGTTGTTGTCCTCATATTTTGTCTCTATGTGAATGGAAAACTTCGGCAAGAAAGAACACTGCAAAGGGCAAAAAAAAAAAAAAAACATTAAATGATTCATTAAAAGCTGACAAAAGAATTAAAACAATCCCCCTGCGATATTATTTTTGTGTTTTGTTAGTCCTACCTCCACACTGATCCTGTCGCTGGTTTGTTACCTGACTGTGTTCACCTTTTCCGTCTTACTCCTTGATTACTTTATCTGCTTAAATCCTGCTGTATTGACATATCCTTGCAAAGTCTCATCATGCAATTAGATACTTTTAATAATTCCAGTGAACTATTTTCACATAGATTTTAGATTTGCTCACATAAAGCTGTGTTTGTACAGTAGATATTTATCCTGCTTCTCACCACACATTACATACATTTATTGATGTATACTCTGTAGTGGTGTTTGGCTTCTAGAGTTTAAATATGTACCACTGTGGCCTTTTTAGAATCATGTTGCAATTAATCTGCCAAATAATAAATTATATAATTATAAAAAAAAAAGAGTAATACAGTATAAATAATGGCCTACTGCTGTTTATATAGACAATAATATCAGCCAAGGACACCAACGAGCAGGTAGTTAAAAATATTTGTTTATATTTCCATTTATTTATATAAGGTTTTTTTTTTTAAAAGAGCCAGTATTCAAAAGAGAAATCTACGCTCTATTGGTTGACAATGAACTATAGAAATATTATACGAAACAGGCTTAAATAAACGCAATATTTAAAAATGCACCATAGTCTCCAGGAACTCTGCAGGAATGGTCTTGTTGAGCATTTGCCAGATACTTGTGCTAGGAGGTTAAGACTTGGCTATGAATGGATCTTTTAGGAAAATACTGACAGTAGTGATGGGACAGAAAAATTAGTGTTTTACAATGACCATCCCAGATTTTAATCCGGTTGAAAACTTGTGGTTTGAGTTAAAAAAGGGAAGTTCACATACACAAAGCATACTGAAATGTTCTGAATGGAGGAGTGGGTAACTTTTCAAGAACTTTCCACACTTCTAGAAGCAGCTCAGTCATATAATTCTCTCCAC
The DNA here is from genome assembly GCF_019097595.1 of Hemibagrus wyckioides. Lineage (NCBI taxonomy): Eukaryota > Metazoa > Chordata > Actinopteri > Siluriformes > Bagridae > Hemibagrus > Hemibagrus wyckioides. The sequence goes on from NC_080711.1 coordinate 10,460,253, forward strand.
ACAAGTGATACAGTATCAAACAGTTCTGAACTCAGTGTTATACAGAAAAGGTTTAATGTAAACATTAAAAACTCTATGGCAATATTCACAGCCACAAGGTTTTGAATATCTTCAGATGGTTAAATTGGCTGAGCATATAAATGGCATATGGCATAGCTAGAAGGCGTCTCTTACTGCTGAGAAAGCTTGGGAAAAAAACAGCATCTTTTTGGCTGCAGTAAACCCCACAGAATAACTCCAAAACTTAAATCCCCACCTGAATGCTGGAACAGATATTGTCGGAGTCTTAGATCCGGTTAAGTTCACTTCGAACTGCTGTTAAACAAACTGCTCCACTATGCTCGCAGCGAAGCACAGCCACATTTTACCGGCCGGGTGTGTGACAGCCGGCTGTAATGATGAGCTATTTTCCAGCTTGTTGGGATTTACAGCCCTGTTCTCAACCCCTTCCTGCTCTCATTCCTCACTCCTTCCTCTCTTCCCTACACAAACGCAATGCTGCTGGGGTCCCCTGGAGAGCCAGTCGTACTCTGATTTGATTAAGTCCAGTCTTAGCAATTACTTTGGAGATAGGAGATACAAATACACTTGACAGAAATGGGAGGGATATGGGCATGGCAGAGGAAGTGATCAACAACAGCTTCATAAGGCGGTGGAAATCACTTCGCAAAACTGTGCACACTTTACAACTTATGACAGAGTTGCACACACTGCACAACTGCCAAAAAAAAAGTTCAGTGGTAATAATGCTCCAGTCAATTCTGTCTGAAAATGCTGACAGCAAGAAAGTTGAAAATTTTAATGCAAAGAATATGTGCATGCTGCATGTTATTGCCACAGTTCAATTAATGCCTTCTGCATTATCCGGGCTTTATTTATGATCTTTTCTCTCTAGGGCTTTTCACACTGTGCTTAACCCTGGTTTATCGCTATTCTAAAGCCTGCTTTTAACCCCGGGCAGAGGAATATTTCACGCTTTAAATTAAGAAGTGGGTCAGCATCACTCTTTACCTGGGGATAAAAGCGGGATTGCGGTGCCAAATTGTGTACAGTGAAAAATGTAGTGTTAGAATGTTACGACTAGATGCTTTGCAACAGATTCCCTATCAGAAACTTCCAGGATTAGAGTTTGCTTGGTGTCATTTATTTCGAAAGCACACTGTTTAAACTGGTCATATTTATCAAATCATGATTGTCGATGCCGGTAACCAAAGGAATGTATAATTAAGAAAGAACAGATTTTGAATACGCAAAATTAACTGATAAAAATAAATCTAAATCAGGTGAGTTAGTTAGATGATACTACTGTAGCTGTATCATCTATCATCTAACATCACTGAGTTGTGTGAGCAGTATTTGTTTTTTCATATTAACAAAAAGAGGCAGGTGCATTTTTTGCAAACAACAACAACAACAAAAAAGCAATGAAAAAAAGCCTAGTCTGTTTTGAACCATCAGATATGGTCTACTTGTCAGAAGGATTTGCGTAGGAGGATGTAAGTGCAGGTGAAATATCTGTGATAACAGTAATAAATAATTAAACATTCCAAATAAAGATGAGATGATCAATGAACAGGCTATGGCAGTTAACGGTTAACGGGAACAATGGTCTATACTGGAAACAATCCAGTGAAGAGAAGGCTTGGTATTGTCACATGTACATGGAGTAAACTGGATGAATACATCACCCCAATTAACAGACAGACTAATCAAAGGGAAAACTCAAAACAGGCAAGACCGATCATTACACATTAGGCCAACAACCTTTGCCTTCGACAATACATGGGCGGAGACATGAACTGAAACCAAACTCACGTGGCAACGCAAACAAAACAAACACATGAAAACACAGAACAAGGTGGACAATGAGCACCGTAGCGCTGCTGCATGCCGCACAACTCGGCTTGCAGCGCTCAGCAAGAAGGGGAGATTCGTGATACTGCAAAATTTTCTGAAATTTGATTAAACATAGTTATTAGAAATCATTTGCCTTTTCAGTCAGTGTGATTTAAGAATGATTTAACCTTGACATAAAAAAAATTGTCACTGACAGTAAAAACAATTTTACTGTCACTGAGAGAAATCACACCATCATGAAAAAAAAATTCTTTAGTCATAAATTGAGAACATCATATCAGAACACATCATGCACTCATCGACGGACAAGTTAGCGCCACATCAACAAAGTTCTGGTTGTTTTGATTAAAATCACACAGTGTGTAAATGCTGTTACTATTGCTCATCTAAAAATCATTAACAGGAGGAGTGTACAGGATTACGTAAACTCATGGGTGTCACGTAGCCGAGGTGTAGAATTCGCTTTTATTTACAGTGCTGAACAAACTAATTCTTAGGATTGTGGTCAAAGAAAATATAACAAATGCTAGAACACAGGAATACTCCAGAACTAGATCAAAATAGGTAACAGCTAACAAACAGGTATCAAACAGAAGAAACCCACACCGATGGCTGAAGACGTAATCAGAACGTAGTAATATTCCGTAATCGCAGGTCTATCTGAAGATTGACCAGACTTTATTATTCATTCAATCTGACATCTTATCACAAAATCTCTTATAAACCTCAGCCAAGAATGTATTAGGATCATCTTGTACATTACAACGTGATGAGTAAAAGCCCTCTGTAACCACCCAGGCTAAAAACAGGGAGAGAAATCCTGGCAGTAATTAATGCACAGTAATTCTTCAGAGTCTACCCACCTATTCCGTGAGGCCCACTGACTTATGAGACTAGAAGAAGGCAGAATGCAGATGGAATAAATCTTACGGCGCAAGCTGCCAATAGAAGCAGGGATAGCGGAGAAACTGTATATCACATTGATTTGAAATGCCTGCAGACCGTCTCAGCTTAGCGCTGACGCAGGATCTCCTGGCTAGATGACAGAAGCGTAGGCACACCAACACCAAAATCAGTTGGCAGCTATGCAGCCCTGACTCTGACTCTGCTAGTCTATAATCCCATTCTGTGTACACAGAAAGCATGAAGTATTTTTGCATTACACAAAACTCACGACAAGCGTATTAAATACCGAACCCTGAACAGATGTTCCCTAGCATGTTACAATGATTTCACTGTGGAATCGTATTTTGGAAGAAATGACAAAATGGCAGTAAATTACCAATATCCAAAAAGAGAGAAAAATGAAAGATGATTTAATCATTTAATCTTCAAAACGAATGCTTGGTTCATGAGAATGAATCCGTCATCAATCCCAGCACATGCTGGTTCACGCACGATTTCTAGACCAAAGTAAACCAGTCATGGGGGAGAACTCTACATCTCAGAAAAGTGTGCAATCATCCGCATAGCGAGTCGAGTCAATTTCCAACACACACAAACACACACTCTCCTCTCAAGCATAGAAGCATAGTACTGTTTTCATTAATATTGAAAAGCTCAAGAATCTAGTATTATTCACAGTCTTGGACAATATGAATAATAAAAACTGGTTTGCCTTTATGGTTTATAACACTGAAAATTTGACAGAAATATAACGTTTAAATTAATCTATTGAAAAATAATTAAAAATAATACAAATATACGCTCATGGTAGTGTTGGCTCAAGTGGTTAAGGCTCTGGGTTGTTGATCGGAGGATCAGGGTTCAAGCTCCACTGTTGAGCAATTGAGCAATGCCCTTAACCCTCTCTGCTCCAGGGACACTGTATCATAGCTGCCCATGCGCACTGACCCCAACCTCCTCAGCTGGGATATGCGAAGAAAAGAATTCCATTGTATTGTGGCGATAATAAAAACTTCATGCCCTCAGCTCATTGACCATTATATTAGGAATATCTGTTCATTCATGCACTTATTCAATCAGACAATTATATGGCAGCTGCACAATGCACAATATCATGCTCGAGCTTTAGCTGATGTTCTGATCAAACATCAGAATGGGGGAAAAAATATTCAACTTGGTGGCATTGGTATGCTAACAGATGGGCTAATTTAAGTGTTTTGAAAACTACTGATCTTCTGGGCTTTCGGATTCTTGCGCCTACACAAACTGCGGTGCAAAAAACAAAAGATATTCAACAAATGCCCTGTGAAATGCTTTAATGACAACAGAGGACAGGAGGAGCTCAGAGGCGAAAGGCCAACACTGCTTTGTGGACAAGACTGGTTTGAGCTGACCGGAAGGCTTTGGTAAGTGAAATCACGCATTGAACTGCTGCCACATGTTTGTATGAAGGTATTTCTAATAAAGTGGTGTGTCTGTGTATATGATTTTAATTGTAAACATTTTGTTACCCAGCATTACCAAGAGTTCCAATAATTCTGGAGCTGAATGTAGCTAGCAAATCTTTTTTTTTTAAAGCATTATAAAAGTGTCTGACTCTTCAAAGGGATTTAGCTTCATGGTATTCTCAGACCAGGGCGTATATGTAATATAAATCACTCTGGATAAGTCAATACACACTGACATGCCGCTAATCTCTACATCTGCAACCAGCAAAATGCTCTCTATTTGATTCTGCTAGCATCGTGATAAACTTTTGCTGTTTGTTCACACTCATGAAATTCTACAATGTCAAACGTTTTTGTATTCTAAATTCATTGCCTGTTTGTGGAAAATCAATCTTCCCAGCAGCATCCAACTTGGCAGCATGTCCTCTCTGTCCTCTCATTACTCACTGGATCACTTCTCCTTTCAAACCGATACTTAATGCTGATTATGCTAATGTTATTACATCACACAGTGGTCCAGCGCAGCCAAATGACACCACAGTGCTTTTATCCTGACTTAGAAATGAGTATCTCACTTTAACTGCTCCTACACAGAGATTTCTTTTTAAAAAACTCAAAAAAAGCTTTCTTAAAAAGTTAATATTCTGCCTGGAAGAGGAAGCTCCTCTGGGATCACAGAGTTGCACCACTTTTTCAGTTGTCTAGATTCTGAATCCTAGTATCTACATACACTGACCAGGCATAACATTATGACCATCTGCCTAACATTGGTGTTGGTCCCCCTTTGGCTGCCAAAACAGCCCTGACCCGTCATGCACTGTGTACTCTGACATCACATGGTCCAACCTTCACTCCCCATGTGCATGAATAAGACTTGGTCAGCCATGACCCTGTCGCTAGTTCACCACTGTTCCTTCCTTGGACCACTTTTGATAGATACTGACCACTGCAGACTGGGAACACCCCACAAGAGCTGCAGTTGTGGAGACGCTCTGATCCAGTCTTCTAGTAGTCACAATTTGGCCCTTGTCAAACTCCCTCAAATCCTTACAGTTGCCCATTTTTCCTGCTTCTAACACATCAACTTTGAGGACAAAATGTTCACTTGGTGCCTAATATATCCCACCCACTAACAGGTGCCATGATGAGGAGATAATCATTAATCATTAATTGTTAATTAAATGAATAATGCTTCTGCGAACACTAGATTACCTGCAGAGATGGTGAGAATCACATGGATACCATCATCCGAGGGTGGACATGCACATTTAGAGTTTCCAACAAAGTAATAAAGAGACACATGAGAGAGTATTTGCAATAAACACTGCTATCTTTCCCCAGAACCTTCTCACTGGGTTGATGTTGGTTCTGAATAACAAGGAAGGAGACTTCTATTGCTTTCTTCTTCAGGTTATAAAGAGATGAGATAAACCACTTAAACCTGATGGCAGCTTAAAAAAACAGCAGGTAAATGGAAAGTTACCATCCATCTCTGTCATCAGTTTTGTGTTAGCAATCTTGCTGTAGTATATAAAACAGGGTGTAGCAGATGCAACAAGGGAACCTACTTGACCATACTAACAATGCTTAGCAACAGTCGGTAGGTTACAGGGAATGTGGAAAATCTACAGAAAAAAAACAAAAAACATAAGAAGAACCTGACCTGAAACGGAAAATGAGAAGTGAACAGACAGTGTCTCGGGTCTCGGGTGATGTTTGTTAGCAGATCGTAAATAGATTCAGGGAGAAAGTGCACAGTGTGGTGAGGCAGATGCACTCAACCATGCTAGCAGCACGTATTCACCAGCCTGCTGGTTGGGGTAGAAGGTAGGGGAGGGGAATGCTCAGAGATGTCACTGAGGGAGAACACAACCCGGGGAAGAGTTACGTGCCACTACTGAGCAATAATACAGAGCAGTTTGTAGAGCTAACTTGCTAACTTGGGATTGTAAGCGATGCTAATAAGCCTATTGTTTTAGTTTAGTATGTTGTAGTTCTTTTGGCTGCTCGCTGTTAGGGGTCACCACAATGGTTCAAATTTCCTGGTGCAATTTCCTGAAGATCTTGCCATTTATGAACCTATGTGTGATTGTCTAGAAAATTATATGCAGGTATAAACTAATATAACATGGTAATAATTCGCCTTTTATTTTTGTAAGAAACGTGTAAAAATCTAGTGTGATACATTCAGTCAGCATGGCTCCAAGGAGATGGTTAAGATACTGTTCAGTAAAGCATGCACACACACACACACACTGTAGCTACAGATAGATAGAAGCTTTCCCTCTAGCAGGAGAGGAGTGAGCTAAGCAGTCAGGGAACTGAACACCGGGAATCTACTTTCCTGTCCAACGAACTCATTAACACACCAGACCTTCGAGCAGACAGCAGCTACTGTCTCAGATCTGACGAGAGCAAAAAACAGAAAGAAACTACAATGCCTACAACAGCTGTCCAGCTCGGGGTATCACATTAACTGCTCACGGAAAGCAGTAGAAGAAGAAAAAAAACAATACTTACTGTGTACTCTGAATTGTGCAGGCAAATGGAACACAGAGCAGTGAGAAAAGAAAGACAGGGAGAGAGAGAAAGACAGAGGTGTGAAAATCATGTGAAAAGCAAGTGAATGGGTTTCACACACTGTTCATGCAAAATCCAGAAGAATGAAGCAAGACAGTGACTTTTCTTTTTTTCAGACACTCTATTACTCTTTATCATTCAGATCTCACAGCTTACTCAGGATTTAATGAGCAAGCAGCAGCATTATTTCAGTTATTGTTAAATGAACATTGCTTAACGGTCTTATATAAGAACGCTGCAAACAAATGAGAGTTGTGATCATAAAAAATGGCCTGACTCATTACTCATTCATGTGTCATTCATCGGTACAGCTCATGGTATTTGTAATGTAATCTCATACAATATAAACTCTGTTAAAGCGGTGAACTGTTGTATTTTTAATGCTTAACATAATACAATGGGCTCATCGTTAAAACATTATGCTCTTTTTTTTCTCCTGCATTTCTGCTTCTTTCACTAGACTAGTGATTTTTCAGCCCGGGTCTGTAAGAGCTCCCAGAGATGAACATCAATGATGATCATTTGGTTTATGTGAATATTTGCCAAGCGTCTAGCATCTACTAGCAAGCTGATGAAAGGCTTTGAAAGATAAGCTTTGTCATAAATACTCAACTGTGAAAGTAAGAAAATACCTACAATATACCTTAAAAAAATAAATAATGTGTCCTTATATAACTGCAAGAATGCTGTACTGATAAAAATATAAACACTGGTCCTGGAAAAGCCAGAGGAAATGTCATAGCACTAAATGCAAGTAGCCCAATTAGATAAAACTGAATTTTATAGATTTTACTCTGTTTTGATTCATCAGACACCAAAGGCGTTCTCATTTGGCTGCAGTTGTTTATTCTTTTTCTGCTTAAAATATAGAATAAAGTATGATTTTTGTGAATTTGTTTACTTGCTGTATTATATTCAGGCCTGTCTGAACATGAACTAAAGAATTACACTGTATGTAAAAACAAATTTAAACTTAAACTAATAATCTAAATTTGTACATACACTACTCACAAAAAGTTAAGGATATTTGGCTTTTGGGTGAAATTTATGGAAAAATGTAAAAAGTTCACGCTACAGTGATATTATATCATGAAAGTAGGGCATTTAAGTAGAAGCATGCAATGGTGATTTCCTCATCTCAAACAATTCAATGAAACAAAAGCCAACAACAGTGGTGGGTATACCACAACAAAAAATGTCAGTGTCTCAATAATTTGTCATGTGCCCTTGACCATCAATTACAGCTTGACAACGACGTCTCGTGCTGTTCACGAGTCGACTTATTGTCTGCTGAGGCATGGCATTCCACTCTTCTTGAAGGGCGGCCCTCAGGTTCTGGGGTGCAGGGTTATGAGCCTCTATAAGGTGACTCAGCTGATCCCGTAGGTTTTCTACGGGATTCAGGTCTGGAGAAAGTGCAGGCCACTCCATTTGAGGTACCCCAGCCTCCAGCAGTCGTTCCCTAATGATGCGACCTCGCTGAGCTGGAGCATTGTCGGCCATGAAGATGAAATTAGGCCTGTGTTGTTCATGCAGGGGCACAATGACTGGATTAATGATGTTATTCAGGTAGTATTGGCTTGTCACTGTACCATTCACAAGATGTAGGGCAGTTCTGTATTGAGTAGACACACCTGCCCAGACTGTAACACCACCACCACCAAAGGCTCGTCTGGTGACAACAGTGGCTGATGCATAGCGCTCTCCTTGACGTCTCCAACATCGTTGGTGGCCATCATTTCTGCTCAACGTGAATCGACTTTCATCAGAGAATAGCACTGAGGCCCACTGGTCCCTCATCCAGTGTAAATGCTCCCTGGCCTGGTGGTGTGGTCAGGTACCCTTGCAGGTCGTCTAGCATGCAGACCACGCTGATGTAAACGGTTTCAAATGGTCTGATGTGACACTTGGGTGCCTCTCACCTCCCTTAAATGTGCCTGGAGTTGAGTGGCATTCATCATCCGGTTCTGCAGGGCACTGTTCACAATGAAGCGGTCATCAACGTGGGATGTGGCCAAAGGACGTCCACTTCTATGCCTTTCTGTGACTCTTCCAGTCTCTCTGTATCTCTGTCGCAACCTGCTGATGACACTCTGTGACACTCTAAGCTCAGTGGCCACTTCCCTCTGAGAACATCCTGTTTGAAGCCTCGCAATGGCGAGGTACTGTTGATCAATTGTTAGGTGTCGTCTTGGTCTCATGATGTTAAAATGTGAACAGCATGATGAAGAGGACTGTTTAAATACCAATTCTACTTGAACCAGAAAATGTATTGGTCGATTCATGGATCAAACACCAGTTGTGAATTTTGCCGTTAAGCACCTTGTAAGAGAACAGCAAGTTATGCAAAAAGTACTTAAACACTGAACAGTTGGACATGTGCATTCAAAAGTGTAGAGACGGTCAAATTAAGTTCACCTGTAAAGGTTATAATGCATTTTAGGTGCATCCTGAAATTTCACCCGAAAGCCGAATATCCTTGTGAGTAGTGTATGTACTTTTACAACAAAAAAAAAAAATCACACTTTTCTCAGGTTCCTATCCAATTTCTTCCATCTGATTATTCTCTTTTTAAATGAAGAGCCTCTTTTGGCCAATAATATTATATCCTGGAACTGCTCTCTATGTTTTAATGTCTATTTTTATTTAAAATCCTGGCTGTGTGATAAGGGCAGCATGAGGCCATAAGAAGATCCATTATGATTTAAAAATCACATTAAAAAGATTACATTACACATAAACTGTGTAATGGTTAACTTTAGGTCAGAATGTCTACTGTTATCTTACAGAACTATCCAATCGAGTGTGTAAGCAAGAGACTAATAGGATATAGAAACAGAAAAAGATGTTGTGCAGTGTTCTAATTTGAAGGTCCAAATGACAGTAAATACATTTATAACAGTTCAGTTTTGTTTTATTTCAGATTTTTTTATATCAGTGTTTTGCTTGGTGTTGCATGGCAGAACTAAGACACTGATCAAATTTCTCAAGCTGGGATAATACAGTCTCTAGATAGCAGACTCAAAGAAATACCCAGATGTATGTCCTGATTCTACACAAAATTGCTCTGGGATAATAGCTAGCTCGCTCTGAGTGTTCCTGCCCATCTGTCTAACAGTCAGGGTGGATGAGTTACCGGTGATTGTGTAGGGGTAATAGTTCCATGCCTTCTCCGTTACATAGAAGATCTTGGGAACAACGGCTCGCGCCCAGCTGGGAAGCTTGCTGTATATAAGAAAAAAAGAAGATGAGAGAGATAAGAAATAGGGTTTTTTTCAACGAGAAAGGAAAAAAGATTTAAACTGTCAGCTAAGGCTGTCAAGAGTAACCGCTTTTCTTACTGGCTGACCATCAGGCCAGGATTAAATCGTGTAATGGAAAGTCGAGTAATGGTCTGAACTGGCAGCGAGACAGCTCACACACTGGATATTAGACTGGGATGAGCTTGCAACAGTTGTACCTCCTAGGAATGAAGACGCATGAACATGTACCAAGGCTAGAAACTGAAATATTACAGAAAAAAATCGCAGTTTAGTACTAACCTGCAGAAGATAAAGCATTTCCGTTTGAGTGAAAATGGTGGGCTTTCAGTTCAAGTGTCATTTTCCAATGCGGGGGAAATGTGAAGTGAACGATGTAAACAAACAGAAATTTATAACCTGATTAATTACAGAGGTGAAGCGGACAGATTTGGGCTTCGATCCAAGTGTTGAGGAAACATTTATGTTGGCTTGGCACAGTCAGTGTGTGTATGATTTTGCACACCTGTGTTGGTTTAGCTTGATAGGCCCACTTTAGCATGAACATAAGGCAGCCTATAAAAATGCAAATCTATCATAAATCAGGGCCTGAATAAATCTGCATTTATTCTCATTTAAAAATGGCAGTGGAGATTAATTGCATTGTGGCATCGATTACATTACATCACTCGCTACAGCTAGATTTTTCTTCGATTTATTATTATGACTTCACACCTTAGAAATTGGGATAACATGTTGAATGTTTGATGCGAATGTAAGGATGATCCCCCGGATTAAATTCTTAAATGATACGTGTTATATAAGCATGACCTCAGCTGTCTGTCTTCCTGTGTACTTCTGCAGGAGGCTGCCACCCTCGGCTCTGTCTCCTGTTTCATCTCTGAGTACTCCTTTTGTTTCCCCACCAAGTTCTCTTAGTCGCCTGATTTGCATTTGCCCCTCTGTTCTTTCAAATCTGCATTCCTTTCATCCACCTTCCAATCCCTTTAAATAGTTGGTATAATATTAGAAACCGGCTGTAACAAAAAGTTGGACTTTTGGTTTGAACACTCCTAACTATAAACTATATACCACGGCAATTCGAGAATTTTGTGGCATCACAGCCACGCAAGTTTCACAAAATCGATCCTTTTTTCAAATTTCAGTAGCAAATTAAGAAGCAATTCTTTCCATCACAAGCTGCAATAACACAGACACATATCCTAATGCTCTCCATAAGCTCGTATATATGATTTTTCGCACACTGCCTGAATACAGAGCTCACTCTGGAGAAAGCAAATCCTGGTTTAATGATTGACAAGACACTGATTATATGTATAAGCAAGGCTTAGTTTTAGCTATATCCCTGTATATTCATGCCGTTCCTCCCCTCTTAGTATTGCAGTAGTCCTCGGGGGGCTCAGGAAACAGGAGACAGTTTAAGAAGATTACAGAAGAAACACCATCTTGCAAAATCACTACAAAGGCAAGGAGGAGTTGACCCTGTTATTAATACCACTGTTGTTTATATTTAAATCTCATCTCTATTTGAGATTTGGTGATGCAGAAATTAGGCTTGCTAGGTATTAATTCATCCCACCTATAGAGATAGGACTTCTTGGTTTCCAGGCCAATAGGTTTAAGATTCTGCTAATTTTTAAGACACTATCAGGCAATCCTATAGCATTAAATTGATTCTGTGTAGAACAGTGAGCACACTTTTGTTTTACACTTCAGAAAATCAAGATATGTGGCCCTTCTGGAGTTTTATCTAAATACTCCAGTTTCTTCATCCAGTCTGAAGACATGTGCTGTGCTATGCCTCTCTAAATTGTGTCTATTGGTTTGGCATCCCATCCAGGGTGTTTCCCCACCTTGTCCCCTGTGTCACCTGGGATAGGCAATAGACTCCCTGTGACCCAGTGTAGGAAAAATCATAAAAATGGATGGATGGATGGATGGACGGATGGATCTAACTTGTAGCACTGCTGGACTGGTCCCACCATCACCAGGGTACAAGACTGTCCTCTGTTCTGTGGTGGTAGAATGAACTTATCCTAGATGTCCAACCAGCTTAATCACAATGGTCTTCAGACGACATCTAAAGACCTACCTCTTCCTGAAGTACTTAAACTAGCACTGAAATCTTGTCATCTGTCTGCTTCGCTTGCTACGTTACCTCCGAAATGACTTCTTTTGATTGATGGTATTCTTATTCTGTGACCTAGTAAACCAATATTAATGTATTCATTGATAGAGACTTCAAAGCACTTCTGGCACTCTGGATAAGGATGTCTGCCAAATGCAGCAAATATAAATCTAACGAACTGGCTATATGTGCTTTTTTCTTTGCAGCGAGATTTTTTTTTTTGCCTTTCCTTCAATCCCTTAAATCCACCCTCCCACTTAAAATCTTGCCACTGGCTATACAGCACAGATGGTCAGCTGAACCTCAGGCAATGCTTCCTTTCTCTGACTGTCAAGATGCTTGCTGTACAGAGTGATGCCTAATTTGTTTTAGAGCTGTTTCCCTGACAAAATGATGTCAGTTCTTGATTGAGGCTAAAAGAAAAAGGCTGTACTTTCCAACTGTCCATCACATCATGCTAGTTCAATTTGTCAGCAATTTTGTTTTCCTTTTTTTGAATTCAAAGGCATCAGTGAATTTATTGAAATGTGTCAGGATGTTTTTTCTACCAGTTTCTTGCAGACTTTGCAGAAGCCAACTGCCTTCTTTAGCTTTTATACCCAGTGGGGTTATGCTCATATCACAAGGTAAAAACATTGGCTGGAGGCAAAAAGCAGCAAGTTATGGAGAGAAACATGCTTTCCGCTCTCCTAGCGTTTCAAGGCCGACCTTGCTACAGAGGAAAAGCTGAGGTCATGCTTGCTGTCAAATCCCTCTCCAGGGCTCAGAGCATAAAATAAATTACTCTGAAACACTTAGAAAAGATCGCAGAAATATATCGCAGGGCCACTCTGAGAAAACAAGATTGGTCCTTGAGCAGCAGTCATGCCTGAGAAGGCTGAAAGGTTAAGAATTTTACTGAGGATCAGATAGGGCTATGAGATGAGTTCAGGTGGTATGAAATGCTGTTGCCTACATTGCACACATATAATAGAGAGAATCGTAAGCCTGCATGACACCTACATAAGCCCTTCCTGATGACTGACATAAATGAGCCGCTGCTGACATTTACATTGAGACAGGATATGAAAAACTGAGCAGTTGTAGGCTAAGTGGCACCTTGGTGGTGCTTTGAACTCAAGACCTGCAAATCTGCAGCCCAAAGCCTTAAACACTGCCAGGTAAGCCTACAAAAACATTTATAAAAGCTGTCACAGAGTAGAAAAAGCCTTTATTTGTCATATATGTATTACAGCACAATGAAATTCCTTTCATATCCAAGCTTGTTTGGAGCACAGGGTCAGCCATGATACAATAAACCTGGAGCAGAAAGGATTAAGGGCCTTGCTCAAGGGCCCAACAGAGGCAGCAGAGAGGTGCAAAGGCTTGTACCCTGACCTTTTGATAAGTAACCCACTGAGTCACCACAAGGACAAGCTTAATATCATGTTGACATAATGTCTAAGTCACGTGAGACAGCTGATTCAGTAGCTCGCTGTAGATCATAGAGGTCCGTTGGGACAGGAATCACACTTCCCCATGCTTAGAGGAGGAGCAATGGACAGAATAATTTATGGGATTTAGTGGCTAGATTAAAAATGCCCTGTGGCCTCCATTGTTATTTTTTTTCTTCATCGGAGAAATAATTATAATTTTTCTAATTATTTCAATTTTCATCACTGGGTCTATGACATGCAGAACCATATTCACTGTAAGATATATTGTGGAGATTAGGAGAGGAGAAGGGGGATTATGGAGTGGATAATGTTGGTACATTAGAAATGCGTGTGCATCACAGTGACCTTGTTTCCAAAGATTTCATTAGTTATTGAAACTGTTGTCAAATTACGTTACTCAAACCCGTAAAAATCAACAGCATGCAATCAGACTTCTGAAGCCTTTCCTAATATTTTTGCACATTACATGTTGTCAGGCTTATATATATATATATATATACACTATATTGCCAAAAGTATTCGCTCACCTGCCTTGACTCTCATATGAACTTAAGTGACATCCCATTCCTAATCCATAGGGTTCAATATGACGTCGGTCCACCCTTTGCAGCTATAACAGCTTCAACTCTTCTGGGAAGGCTGTCCACAAGGTTTAGCCACGAAGTGGTAGGCCACGTAAACTGACGGAGCGGGGTCAGCGGATGCTGAGGCGCATAGTGCGAAGAGGTCGCCAACTTTCTGCAGAGTCAATCGCTACAGACCTCCAAACTTCATGTGGCCTTCAGATTAGCTCAAGAACAGTGCGCAGAGAGCTTCATGGAATGGGTTTCCATGGCCGAGCAGCTGCATCCAAGCCATACATCACCAAGTGCAATGCAAAGCGTCGGATGCAGTGGTGTAAAGCACGCCGTCACTGGACTCTAGAGCAGTGGAGACGCGTTCTCTGGAGTGACGAATCGCGCTTCTCCATCTGGCAATCTGATGGACGAGTCTGGGTTTGGCGGTTGCCAGGAGAACGGTACTTGTCTGACTGCATTGTGCCAAGTGTAAAGTTTGGTGGAGGGGGGATTATGGTGTGGGGTTGTTTTTCAGGAGCTGGGCTTGGCCCCTTAGTTCCAGTGAAAGGAACTCTGAATGCTTCAGCATACCAAGACATTTTGGACAATTCCATGCTCCCAACTTTGTGGGAACAGTTTGGAGCTGGCCCCTTCCTCTTCCAACATGACTGTGCACCAGTGCACAAAGCAAGGTCTATAAAGACATGGATGACAGAGTCTGGTGTGGATGAACTTGACTGGCCTGCACAGAGTCCTGACCTCAACCTGCAAAGGGTGGACCGATGTCATATTGAACCCTATGGATTAGGAATGGGATGTCACTTAAGTTCATATGCGAGTCAAGGCAGGTGAGCGAATACTTTTGGCAATATAGTGTATATATATATATATATGTTACAATCATGCATGTTATTAGTTACCTGTTTTTTCTACTGTTTCTCAAAGCTGTACATCATTTCTTTTTATTTCATTTCATTTTACATTCCATTGCACATGTTCTTTTTCTTTCTCGGCGCCAAGTATCCTGTTTTTGTTGTCTTTTTGTACTTATTGTTTTTGCACTGTTTTGTCCTTGCTCTGTTTGCACCTAGTTGCACACTTTGCACTTTATGTGGCTTGGACAAACGTCTGTCCTAGCTCTGTGTTGTTTTTTTGTGTTTGAACTTTATACTGTATGTTTATGTAGCACCAGGTCCAGGAGAAACGTTGTTTCATTTCACTATGTACTGCGTCATCTATATGTGTTTAAAATGACAATAAAGCTTCTTGAATCTTGAATTGAATAATACAGGAGACTACAGAGGCTTGTATTGAGGAACAGTTACCCACTTGTTGAGATAGACACGTTTCTCTGTGAACTGGCCAGAACCGTATGTAGGGTCCTCAAACGGCTCGTTCTGTACCACCTCCACTCCCTCGCCTCGATCGCTCTGCTCGTGGCTGTGTTTGCTGATCATGTACAGCTGCCCAATCCTGTACTGGAGACAAAGGACACCATACAGTTACAACTGCAGCCTGAACTACGACAGTTATTCCTGACAAAGGAGCAGTTCCTCAACAAACCAAGAAGATGATGACGGAACCATTCAAAGAGTTTGAGTAGGAGAGTAGGAGATCGCAGATGTACACATTCACTTTGCATCCACAAATACATATTAATAGGTTTAGTATTTGGCTGAAACTAGAACAATTTCACATGAATAACAGAAATAAAATAGTATTCTTATTTGTCTTGGGTCATGTAAATTAATACCACATTTCTTGTACATATAGATGTTTGAGAATCGCTGGTTAAACACACTTGAGGATGGTGTCGTATCACAGTATGGTCATTAAACGTTAGAGTGAGGTGCTATAAATTGCATGCACCCAAAGTATTCATGAGTGTGAAAGCAGTGAAGAAAGCATGCAGAAATACTGTCATGCATGAAAGCACTTCTATTTTGCAAGCCCCGAGCATTTAGTCACATGTGCATGCTTTCCACTCGATTGCCCGCGTCTGCATGTTGCTTGTGAGTCACGCTTACTAATTAAAGTAAAAGAGCAAAACAAAATTCATAAATGATCATTGACCCCAGCAGATTGTGTTTAAATAAAAAGTACACCATGTCATGTGGTCGCAGTTTGCTGCTATTGTTAAGTAATATCGTTAAGTTTTATAAAGGAAAGGGGGAAAAATTCATAACCTTTACCCCACATTAAATCCCTGAATGCTCCGCCTCTTACCAGAATTTAACTGTTTACTACAGTTGTATTCATTAGCAAATGGAACAAAAATAAACTATCACAAAAAGTGTCAGAATAATATTCTCATATACAATTATTTATACAATATAGCTGGATGCAAACAGACCATAGGATCCTGCATGACTTGAGGCCTGAAATATGAACAGTGTTTGCTAGCCTGTGTGAACAATTCCACTGAACCATTTCTACTATTTCTATCCTATACCTATTATTATCCCATTTATTAACCTCCTGATTGTGGTTCTAAGGTCCACATTCATAACCTTAGAAAACCGCGTCTAATGCTATAAAAGTGTCAGACACACTGCGCATTCAGCTCCAGCTGTAGAATTTAATGCACTTTTTGTTGCTGTTGTTGTTGGATTAATGCGTTATTGTCCCCATCTCAAAAAGCAAACCAGATTAATACGAGGAGGCAAAAAAAAGCTCACAAGGGTTAAAGTGGCAGTGAATTATTCATTGTGTCTCGTTCTCTTTGTGTGTGCTGGACAGATGTGTAGAGAGATGAGAAGAGCAGGGGGATTTAATGAGTGGCAGATTAAAGCAAGCGAAAAAGGATCACGGTGCGTTTTCAAAGCGAGTCAGATTTACAGGCAAAAACAAACTTTGAAAGTGAAACATTTGAAATGCTTTTTGATTAAATGCCTCGACTTTTCATATCTGCGCGTATCGGGAGGTCGTGTAAGCCTGATGCCGCTCTCTTCTCTTGCTGGTTATCAGCTAGCTACTTGATGCTGTCATTTGCTATTAATGAAACAACTGCGGCTGAGAGAACCACTCAAGCTGCGAGTACTCCAGAGAGCACGGTAGTTCTATGATCACAGACAATATCCACAAATTCAGTGGTATTAAAATGTTGCAAATGTTTTATACGCGCTCCAGGGCAAATCTGTTCCAGCGCTGCATGCTTCCTGCTATTTGGGAATCCCATCTACTCTAGCTTAAAAGCCTGTCTGTCTGATGAAACGTCTAAAGGGAGAATCTGTCCCAAAAATACCATGTAGAATAACAATTACCTTAAAATGTGTGCATTTGGAGAATTTTCTAATTCACCAGCTTAGTTTATCCACATCAGTGTAGAGGGTGACTGTGCTTTTACACAAAGCATTAGCCAAATGTCAGTGGTGCAATCAAAGCAGACAATACTGTTAAACAGAAGACAAAGACAGAGCAATTGGTTCAGTCGGTAATGTTCAGTGTTTGACATGACACATAATGATTTGCGCACCAGTAATAATACACCAGTCAGAGGCAGAGGGAATCTTAAGGTCATTTCAGTGATTCAACAGATGCCTATGAAATAAGGGATGTTGCTGTAATGACAGTGCAGCAGATTGTATACAAAATGATGAATGAAAGATTTTATCATCTGCCAGAGCACTTGTCAAATACCCTTTCAATTCTGCGGGTCAACAAAAAAAAACCAGACTTGGCTTTTGTGTCTTATGGTGTAATCAAACAAAAAGCTTCCAGTCTTTTCTATGCCATTTTTTATAGATCAGAATCGATCGAAGTGAATAAACAGAAGAAGTTCTGTTTTGGGTTACTCTGGTCTAATCTGACCAACTGGGCAGCCTTGAATCTATAAACTGACCAATCCATAACCATCCTTACTCAAGGTAGCAAATGTGTCCTTTCTGTTCAACTGGGACGGTTTCTCACTTCCTTATCAATAAGAATGAAACTAGCCCAGTGTTTGTGTCTGGTGATTTCACTTGTGTGGAAAAATGCAGTTAAAGCTCTCCCTATGGCATTAAATAAGCAGCAGTTGATAGGATGCATTGACAGACTTCACTTGTCTGGAACAGGAAGCTTGCTTTTGCCATCTTGATCTGGTAAAATCTTATATAGTTAAGCCTTCTTAGCTTCCTGAAAGGTTGTTTGTTTGGACTTTCTCCCGCACATCGGGTTTGGCTTTTTGTGTGATTTGGTTTATGGAGAACTAGCTAGTTCATGGAAATGCAAATTGGGATAAAAACAATCACACCGAGAGAAAATGGAGTAAAAAATAAAATAAGCTTGACAAGAATTTTACAAGGTTATTGAATTTACCTCTGAATTCACAGTGCGATGTAATTGCATGGGGCACTTTGTCCTGAAGAGAGAGTGCACGCTTGGTCTATGCTAATAGTTCACTTGAATGGCCCTTTGAGTGGATTCAGAGAAGAAAAAAAAAAGCACATCGTGCATGCTGAAAAGCTCACTGCTGTGCTACCAAACCTGCTCTAATTAGGTACAGTGTCTAGGAGAAACAGATGAAATAAATGTTGGCTTGGTATAAACGTTAATTTATATACTTAATTTGTTTTTTTTAATACAACAACAACAGCAGGTATTTTTAAATGTAACTTGAGAAAACTGTTACCAGGTAACAAGGCTTAACATTGCATTACACCTTGAGCTGGATTCTACTTTTCTCTGAAAGCATGGTCTGTTTTGCGTATTTTTTTATTTTTATGTTTTTATCTTCCAAATAAACAGTGATATCAAACCAATTTCTGCTTGTTCATAAACTTGAAGGCATTAGTTAGCTTCCAGTGTAAGATGTTCTCCACTCTGTTGGATAACCTTACACAGAATTGTAGTGGTTGAAGATAACTTCTTCAGATTTTAGACACTCATGAACAAGCGCTTGGGGCGTCTCAGAGAGCAGAAATGGGTCACCGTTTTCTTTAAAGATATAAAGATTTATGAGGGAAAAAAAACTAAACATTTTTGTTTTTTGGAACTTTCCTATGAATATATTGCCCCTAGTAGGCTAGGTAAAAACAGAAATACTTAAAGAACCATGTGTCTACGTTCATATGAGTTGTTAACCCCCACTGTGGAGCGTGCCATAAGGGCATTGGTGGGTCAATGGTAGGTTTCTCGCCTACCATACGGAAGGCCTGGTTTCGATTCCCAGCCACTAGATGCTGTGCCGGTCCCAAGCCCAGATAAAAATGGGAGGGTTGCATCAGGAAGGGCATCCGGTGTAAAACCTGTGCCAAATTGTTGTGTGGACCAGTTGGTCCGCTGTGGTGACCCGTCACGCATGAGGGAGCAGCCGAAGTGTGACATGACAAAGAACCTCAATGCTGAACAAGGGCACATCAAAACTGGGACTTTGTTGTATTGTACTGTGGGTTGATCAACCTGTTATAATATTCCATAAATATTTTTTAAAAAGTTCTTTTAATGACAAAAAAGCTTTGTAAAATGAGTAGACAAGTACTGTCAGACTACTTACCATCTGGCCTTTGGAAAGTGGGCTGCACTCACATCATTATTAAACCCAAGTGAGCCAGTTACTGCAGCGACACATCCATGGCACTGTTTCGCAGAGGAGGTGGGAAGTGGTGATGGAGCACGAGCAGTTCCTTTATTCGCTATCATTTCCATTTTCTATCACACTGGCACAATTTACTCTCATCTGTCCATAATGCTTTGTTCCCTATGTGAATGTACAGTATCAGAGGCTTTTTAATGCAATTTCAGCAAATTATATCCAGGTTTTGTGGTGGGTTATATAGAGTGGGTGGTGGTGAACCCTATGATCATGTTGATATGTTTTTGAAATGCTTTTCATTCAGAATTTTATGCCACGGCAGACGGAGGGTTTTCTTTATCTCTTTAACGGTTTCTCCCATGGTGCTTGTTATTTCTAAGCTCAGCAATGTAGTCCTGGGACCCAATTTATAATAAGTTTCTTTGATATCTATGTAGTTATACACTATACATTATATATGTATTTTGGTGCCCTACTTCTGGTTGGAATCTCATCAGTTGAAGGCTGTTCACTAATGCTGAAGATCAACCAACATGTGCTGCCTGGAGATTCATGGGATTGCTGTGGAGAGTGCCACTTGGAGACCATAGAGGTGGACTTGGACTGCTGTTGCTGCTGTCAGATGTACCTTCAGGTCTCCATCAATGAACATTTGATGGCTTTGGCAGGAAGGAATTTATGCTAAAATTTAGAAAAGCACAAAAAACTGCAAGCTGCAGCACATATTTTGAAAATTCTTGGATGTCAGAATTAGAAGCTAATGGCTAATTAATCTTAGTTTAATAACAATAATAAACTGTTCTAAGCATGCTATTTAAGAACCCCCCCCCCCCCCCCAAAAAAAAAAAAAAAACAATAAAAAAATTCACTGCATTAATACATTATTTTAATTTAATTGACAGTTTTGGAAGGAGTCTCCGTTGTCAACGAGTGTAACGTCTATGCAACTTAAAAACTTCCAATATTTGCATTTTTGTCCAATTAAAAGAGAAAATAGAGACTTATTATTAACTGATATGTTTTTATCTGCTATAAAGTGCAGTATGTGATAACAGGAACTAAATTGTTTTGAGATTCATAATATTGAATGTGTTATATAATGTTATAAACGTTATATATAATAATAATAATAATAATAATAATAATAATAAAGTACAAGTGTTGGCAAATTGCTGCATTATATGAGGAATTAAACAATTCATGCCATAGGGGTATAGGAAAGTAATCAGCTTTGGTGTGGTAACAGTCCTCCGCTTCGCATCATGCTACCTACAAGAGCACACACCTTTGTGGTTTTTTCCCCCTGTGCCATACACAATAAAAGATAATTACAATAGACAAAAATGATCGCTATATGACATCTCTATTATTAGTCGCACATTTTTGCAAGGTAGCTGATAAGCCATGATAATTATAAACTATAAACTAGGAAATATTTAAAACTGAAATCAGAAAATGTCTCTGTATGATAGTTTATTCAAGCATGTTTCACAGTTTTTTTTCCCCTTTCTTTCCGTAGAGCACGTCTCTCTGCAGAATTTGTAGGAGCTAAGAGCAAGATGTTATCTACCTGTGAAAGTGTGTGTGTGTGTGTGTGTGTGTGAGAGAGAGAGAGAGAGAGAGAGAGAGAGGAAATGATTTGCTGTTGGACTACACTGCAGCATTAAAGCATGCACTGACAGGAGGCTGAAGGGGAGTGATGAAGTGTGTATGCCAAGAGGTTAGTGAAGTGGGGGTTGGAGAGGAAAGTGGTAGACTCACGCAAGGTGCCTTTTCCCCTTGAAAATGTTGCCTGTGTCAGTCAGCTGATCTCCTGTATGCAGCGCTGCTACCTGCAGCTCATCCATCACTGCCCGAGAGCCTGAGAGAGTGCACGCTCAGCACAAAAGCGCCGCATAACACAGCTCAATGAACACAGGGAGCGCGAGTGGGTGTCTGCATGAAGGTGTGAATATGTATGTGGTTTTGTCAGCATGCAGAGTGTGTATGTGTGTTCTTGTCAGTATGTGAGATGTCCATACTGAGTGTGAACTCACATGAAAGTGATGCAAGCTGAATGAATTAAAGGCACATAATTCGGCCCAGTGGGACTGGAAGATACAAATAGCAGAGTGTGATATGTGCAAACATCACAAATGAGTCAAATTCAGATGAAAGTTACAGAGTGTGTAAGACTGAGGGCTAAAAAAATGAGCTATGACAGCGCCATCATTATCATTACTGTTCTCTAACGCTCTGTGATAAACGACTGAGACACTAGTATGCCACAAGCCCTTAGGACCTGGAAAGCAATTCTTTTTGTTGCAATTACTTTTTGGATTCTGTCCTTCCTTTTAACTTTAAAAAAAAAATAAATAAACTAACATATTTTCCGGTTCATTACAGACAATGAAAGTAACATCTCTCCTCTCGGATGTTACAGGACACGTGAGCGACAGGTGCATATTTTTATTGAAGGTGCTGTAAAAGTGATAAATGTTAAAGAACACAGCAGACGGTGTAATGCTTGGATTAAAGCTTTAGCCGTAGCACACGAGAAGGCTTGTTGCATGGCAACTGTACACAGTGACGGCGCTGTTCCGCCTTCGCCGCAGGTGGAGAGCCCTTATGGACAAATCACAAGGATGACACTGGTGCTCTTCCTGAGCTAGAGAAATGTAATGGCTCAAATATGAGAATTGGGTGTTTGCTTAAGTGCAAACAGGAATGTACACAGTATATGAGAACAAATAAAAAAAAAAGTGTTGACACTGACATTCAGGGAGGCAAAGTGCCTCATACCCCCAGGGTTTTGATTCTTGCCTCCACCCTGTGTGCTTAGAGTCTCCCTGTTCTCCTTGTTCTTTTCAGGATTTCCTCCAGGTACTTCAGTTCCCTCCCCCAGTCCAAACACATGTGCTGTAAGTTGATTAGCATTTCAAAATTGTCCGTGGTGTGTAAATGGATATGTGTGTGTGTGTGTGTGATTGCGCCCTGTGATGATTTGGCATCCTGCCCAGGGTGACCCTTGCCTTGTACCACAAATCCCCAGGGATGGACTCCAGGCTCCTTGTGACCCTGTGTAAGATAAGTGATGTAGGAAACGGATGGATGGGCGGACAATGACTTTTAGTTAGGTAGGTCATTGAGCTGTTTCGTGGTAGTTAATTAGCTGTGGTGTAATCTTAAAGACATTTCAGCAAACAAGCAGCTTCAGTGAGTTCAGTTCAATCCAGCAACTCATCAATGGGAGTAGAAATAAAGAAGGAAGAGTAACTACAAATCAATACGACGTTATAGTAAATGCCATCCTCCACGCTGCACGAGGACTCGCTGAATGGTGGGATGTTTATAAAAAATCATATGATACTAAGCATTTATTTTATTGTTCTGCATGACATTATCTCGTGTGGGTGTGTAAATCTGCAGCAGAATGTGCTGAAAGGGTTAATGCAGCACCTCCTGAATTTCTATTTATGTTTTCTCTATCTTTTTCATTTCTCTCTCTCTCTCTCTCTCTCTCTCTCTGTAAGCATGTATGATGTCGTGAGCTGAGCATGATAAATGACTAGAGAATTGTAAAACTGCACTCCCTACTTTTTTGTTGTTTTTTATTTATTTTTCTTATTCTTACTGCTTGCTGACCATGCCAAAGGGTATGAGCACCAATAAATAAAAGCCTCAGGTCTGCTGTGCTCTCTGGGCAGCATGCTGCTAAAATTGTTACAGACGTACATATTTCTTTAGACATCTATGAGCGGATGTACAGTTCTGATGTAACCACTTACATAAAATAACATTATATTGATCTTTAAAGACAACATTTTCTTTAGAAACAACATTCTTGAGAAATAATGGTTTTCTTTATATTGTATTTGATATTGAGTTAAGAGAAACATAACGGGGAGATAATGACGAAGAGGAAGAGACAAAGCTATCTCAAGGACCGATTTTTTTTTGCCTACTATAATGACTACTAAGAGCAGCAGATGAGTGCTCAGCCAGCTTACCCTTCAAACCACAGGCATGTTTTCTATATGGGACTCTATGGGATGTTTTCTATATGGGATAAAATTCCTCACACATTACGATTTCATGGCCTTGATTTAAAATCTGGGCATAATGATTTTTTTAATCAATTTTAGCAAAAATGTATAGGATCAAATGCTGTTTTACAAAATACTGAAAATGAAAATTTACAGTGATTAATTATATTATATTTATAGTAGATTATATTGATGGTAACATCATTGATGTGGACTCCACACAGGTCATTTTAATGTTGTACACAGCACTGATCATCTGTGGAGTAACATTACCTGCATAAATATAGACATAATGTTTGTATTTACATCACTGAATCACTAAATACAACCTGTTGCATTTTGTGTGTAAGGATTCCTCCTTTCCTACATTCTGGACTCAATACAGGGAGTAAATATTCAGAGTAATTTACATGTGCTCTCTGCAGGATTGTGTAATCTTTGATATCCAGACATCTTATCCCTTCCACATACGTGCACTTGGTGATGCCTGAGTGCCTGTGGAAAAGTACTGCCTGTTCCAATTCCCCCTC
Source organism: Hemibagrus wyckioides (assembly GCF_019097595.1). Classification (NCBI taxonomy): domain Eukaryota; kingdom Metazoa; phylum Chordata; class Actinopteri; order Siluriformes; family Bagridae; genus Hemibagrus; species Hemibagrus wyckioides. The sequence goes on from NC_080711.1 coordinate 10,484,495, forward strand.
CTTCTCTCGCTGCCTCTCAGTGAATATGAAGCTGCTGTATATTGTCTGTGTAACTGAAAGACCTTTTTTTTTCCCACAGATGGCCTGAAAGGAGATGTGCTGCTTGCACACCCAAACACATTTTGATGAAGAGTGTGTATGTGTGAGAGTGTCAGGAAAAGGGTGCGCCTGAAAGCTACGATGTAGTCACAATGATCATCTTATTATACTCACTCCATCTAATTAGAGGGCACATTTTACATTTTTTTACTCATGCGTGTGCTGGCATTAGCCATTTAATTGAACAGAGCAAAATCGAGAAATCTCAGGGTGTCTGTTGGATGCTAGTCATCTTAATAGGGATTTGCATAAAAGAGAGCAGAGGCTTAGAGCAAACACGCTTGTTACATAAGGTACCGCAACTGATTTCTCTCATTAGCGTGTAGAAGAATAGAGTGAGCAATTGAAATCGACATGCATTTTAATTTCGTTTTAGACGTGAGCTCGAGAGGCCAGTGTTCCCCTGCTCCGTGTGGCCTTGCTCTCAGACACTAATGAAGTCATTAACTGGAACAGCGTCAGTGAGTGTGCCATCGCACCAGTGGCCACCCCTGGCCCGGCAGGAAGCATGTTTATTTTAAGATGTCAAATCGAGCTCATTGACTTTGGCACCTAAAGGAAAACCTGTTCTATGTGAAGCACACCAGTGCCTGAATGCACTCATCCATCTGAATTTAACATTACTATTACTATTATATAACTTTTACTATTATACAGTCTAGAACCACATGCTGTTTTATCTACAGGTTAGACAATGGAGACCCATAAACCTGCACGTCAAGCACCAACATTATCTTTAGAAATGTCATACAAGCCGAGATCATTTGTTTTGCCCGATCCAATGTGTAACTGAATGCTCAGAGATACGCTGGTCGGTCTGATTTATACCACACACTCCTGTCATGTGATGCATTATTCATACACACCATAAAATTAGCGTCAAGGTAGGGGGTGTAAATAAAAAAGCTGTCAGTGCAGATGGAACCACAAGCCCGTACACACACACACACACACAGAGCTAGTACACACAAAGGAGTAAAAGAAAATTCAACATTTTATACTGGTATTTCACAATTACACCAGAGAAAAGTGGAATACAAAAAGATGAGCTGATTTACATCATCACACACTTCACACATCACACAGTTTAATAGCATTCAGCGAAAGCTTAAGGAATTGGTTGTTTGGTAGGAAGGGAACACATCAATATTTAGTGCTAGTGCAATTTATCTCACAGGCAACAGAGGGCTCTAAACTAAACAAATGGCTTCGTACAGAGTTCAGGGACATAATTTAACCAAAAACATCAGGAAGAAGCCGCTAAAGAACAACATGCACTGTATGTGGACATCTGACCAAAACTCCCACGCCAGGAAAAATTCTCCAAACTGCTGAACCAAATTTGAAGAGACACAATTATCCTGAATGTCAATGTATGCTGTGGCTTTAAGATTTACTTTCACTAGAACTACGGGGTCGAGTCTAAACCTGTGCCAGCATGACAGGGTCACTGTGCACCATGTGGGATCTATAAAAAACAAGATTTGCCAAAGTCAATGTGAAAGAACTTGAATGTCATGCACAAAACACTGACCTCAACCCCACCGGACACCTTTGGGATAAACTGAAATGCCAACTTCAAACCAAGTCTGATCTCCTGTGGCTGAATGAACACAGTCCCTACAACCTCACTTATGAAGCCTAGTGAAAGATTGGAAGTCTTTATAGCAACAAAGGGGGAACACCTCAGTATTAATGACCATGGTTTTGGAGTAGGAATTTTTAAAGGCCAGGTGTCCACATACTTTTCTTCATATAATGCATTTAGGTGAAATTAGAGTCAGTGATAGGTGGAAATTGGTGTCAGTTATTCGTTTTTAAATATTATTGCCTCAAAGCTCCAGGGTCCCTGCTTCAATCCTAAGCTTAGATTACTGCCCGTGTGGAGTTTCACGCATTCTTCAATGTTTGCACAGGTTTCTTGTAGGTTCTCTGGTTTTATCCCATCTCCCAACAATATGCCAGTACATGGATTAATTATGCTAAATTGCCCCATGTGTGAATGAGTGTCTGAGTATGTGTGCATGTAACCATGCAACAGACTGGCACCTAATCCACAATGTATTCCTGATCCACCATTTCTGTTATTTTGACAGCATCACAGAGGTTTGCTTTATTAACTAGGTACACAATAACTGTAGTATTGTAGTATGTTTCTATACACCGACCAGGGATAACATTTTGACCACTGACAGGTGAAGTGAAATACACTGATCAGTTTGTTGCGTATGGAGCTGCATCACTGCAGACCAGTCAGCATGCCCATGCTGACCCCTGTTCACAGCTGAAAGCTCCAATAATGGGCAAGCAAGCATCAGAACTGGACCACAGAGCATTGGGAGAAGGTGGCCTGGTCTGATAAATCACATTTTCTTTTACATCACGTGGATGGCTGGGTGCGTATGTTGCTTACCTGGGGAACACATAGCACCAGGATGCACTATGTGAAGAAGGCAAGCTGGCAGAGGCAGTGTCATGCTTTGGGCAATGTTCTACTGGGAATCCTTGGGTTTTGCCATCCATGTGGATGTTACTTTTACATGTACCACTTACCTAAGCATTGTTGCAGACCATGTACACCCTTTCATGGAAACTGTATTCCCCTCTTTCAGCAGGATAATGTGCTGTGCCACAAAAATGGTTCAGGAATGGTTTGATGAGCACAACAACAAGTTTGAGGTGTTGACTTGCCTTCAAATTCCCCAGATCTCAATTCAATCGAATATCTGTTAGATGTGCTGGACAATATATATATATATATATATATATATATATATATATATATATATATATATATATATATATATATATTTTGTATTATATATATATGTATATATATATATATATATATATATATATATATATATATATATATGTGTATACAAATAGATAATCTTACGTACTAAGAAAAAGTAATTTAGATACATTTAGCCAAGGGCATGAGAATGGATTTATTCTAATTCACTTTGCAGCCTGATAATTGGACTTAATCTCTGAGAGAAAGCAGATAGAGCCAGCAGGTTTTATATTGAAAGGTTGTCAGATGGTCTAAGAAAAATGTGCTGAAGCTATATTGGATTTTATCCAAGAAAGAAAAAAATTTAAACAAATTTGCTTTCTGTATCTTTTAGCTCTCCAGTGACTTGAACAGTTCAGCTGTTTGTAAAGACTGTGCCTGGATTTTGCCATTGGTCTTGATCAATTCAAGGTTTCAGGATGTAACAGAAGAACAGATGTCAGCAGAAGGATTAGCAGTCACTGTGAAAAGAGCTGTCTCAAGCCATCACCTAGTACACTTGAGAACAGGCTACCTTCAGGATCAGCTAGCCTGAGTTTTAGTCTCCTGGCCATAATATTATGATTACAATGATGATTAAGTTTATTTTTATTAAATAAGACCAAACAGACAAAAAATTATTTGTACTGTAAGATCTTGTTGTCTTTATGACAGTATATTTGTAAATACGCTGTCTATTGTCATCTCACTATACAATGGACACACTTATTTAATTGTACAATTTTCTAATCAGCCAATCATGTGGCAGCAGCACAATGCATGAAATCATGCCGATTCAAGTCGACAACTTCAGAAGAAAAAAGAATCTGATCTTAGGAACTTTTAGGTATCCCCATGATACCCATGATGTTCATGGGGTGGTTTGTGGATTTCAGAATTTGCATTTAAACTGAATGGTGCGAAAAACAAAAAACATCCAGTGAGCAGCAGTTCTCTGTGTAGAAAAGCAAAGGAGAGAGGTCAGAGAAGAAGGTCTTAGGTGTTTGGAAGTGACAGGAAAGCTACGACAACTCAAATACCTACTCATTGCTAACATGCTGCTGTATATGAGGTATATGAGGTGCTTCTTATGGCTACTGAACCCATTTTTCTTTGCTTCATACAGTGTGATTGAACTAACTCTGATGACCTCTCATACTGATCTGTGAAAGAAAATTTCCATTCACACATTTCACAGAACTCCGGATGAATTGAAATGCCAACATTGCATCAAGGCTTCTTGACTGATCTCTTGTAGATCAATGACCACAAATCCATACAACCTCATGTTCAATGTTCAAATGCCAGGTTTCCACACACCTTTGGCTAATATAATGTATATAGAAAACTACAGTATGACCAATAATAGGTGGAAATTAGTGTCAGTGATACAATTCAACACAGACACACTCATTCACTGCCAGAACTGGGATTTCAGACTTCATTTTTCAGGGTATACCCAAATAGTAAACAGATGCTGTTTTGGGCGTCTTCACATATGTTTGCAATGCTGTGCCATCTGGATGTCACTGTGCTGTCTCGTGTGGAGAGGGCACTACAGATGCATTCAGTTCAGTAACATAATCCACAGCTCATTACACCCAGTTCCTCAGAAAGCTGGTCATTCAGAATCTAAGAATATGCATCCCATATAAAAGTTGTGTCTTCTCATTTTCTTAAAGCACAGACATTGCTGTAAGGATGATTAAGAAATATGATGCATTTTCTTGTCATCTTCACTATCCTCACTGAAAACTCAATCAGACTCTCTTTTGTGTCGGACATTTTTCCCACTGCTAGGTTTATGAGTTTCTAGCTGCTCTGAAGCTCATTTTTATTCACAAGTGCACTAAACACCAATAAGAGACTGAATCTTATTGCATAATACTGCAAAGTCATGAAATGACATTTAATTGTGCCTCACAGCTTGAAATCACATTTAAAGTCCAGAACACTGAATGGCAAACTCAGACCGTAATTAAACCTTAGCCAGAATATTGCTAGTCTGAATTCAGCCTAATACTTTCTTTTGGTATATAACGTATTTAATGGGCTCACACTCGCCAAAATCATTTTCAATATTTCCTGACATTATTCAATCACCCAGTTCAGTGAGCTGAGCCAGGAATATGAGATGAAGCATAATGTGCAACATTATTCTACCTTCATAACCCAGACCTGCAGGAGACCCTCACAACACACCTCCAGTTTCTTCGAAGTCAAAATTTAGACCACACTAAGCTCAAGACTCAAATGAAAAGCAATGGGCCACTTCATAAAATTAGCTTTCATGCAATTTTGCATACATGAACTTGTAACATTATCTTCATGACAAGTAGTATTACTTGAAATTGCACTTCTTATTAAGGTTCCCTGTACTGATATAATTTAACAGGTTTGTTAACACGAACAAAGCAAGAATTAATGCACTGTAGGTAACACTTCCATAGTGATCTTTACAAAAATAACATAAATTAATAAATCAGCAAAACAACCCAAATAGCCAAAACGTGCATTAACCATTATCCATGCCATTAATAAGTACAATGAAGGCCATGATGACCAGTATGAAAAAAAAAACTTTAAGTAATAAAATAAAATGCATATTTATTCAACATTTCAAAATTTAGTCACATTCATGTTTCCTAATATATTTTCGTCACGGATTACATGAATATTAGTTCATTTAAATAAACCGGTAGATTTCCATGCTAACTAATGCAGTAAATAAGGTTAGTTAAAGGACACCTTAATGTAGAGCATTATTTCTGAATTTCTAATACACAGTGCCTTCATGTCCTAATAAATTACAGAAAGAAACCTACAAGATAACTCAACCTAACTCAAACCTAAAAATAAATTTATGTCGTTATCAAGCATGTAATTGCTAGCTGGAAACTTGGCATTTTGTTGGAATTTTGAAAAACTTGTGATATCATGTAAGAAATAAATATGTCTGAAAAGTATACAGTGCTAGGATTTAACTATAAATGAAATAAAATTTTTTAATACTGATTAGTATTAAGTAATATTTAGCTTTCTGTCTTGAGAGATTTTACTTTTGTTTTGACTAATGTTGAGTTTTGTCATTCAAAATCTTGTGATTACAAAAACTTCACCAAAACATGAATGCACAATACCACCTTAACAGAATACGATGAAAAACCATTTAAAAAATATTCAAAGAACTAACAAATGATATCCTCAGAGTGACTTTAAAAGTAAAGGTTGTCCAGTTCAATCTACAATTCGCATCCTTTCTGATGTCACAGAAAGCACATCTGCCAATCATTATACAGTTTACATTATACAAGACTAACCTGGGACTAACACAGTCCACATAATAACTGTAACATTATTTTAAAACTATTTATAGGACCTGTATACAGCATTCATAACTGTACAAATGTCAAGTGTACATTTGAGTTATAGAGCAAGATCAATGGCTGGGTGTGTGTTAAAGGATTTTGTCCTGCTTGATTCCTGTATGCATTGCATACCCTTTGTATGACATTTATGTGAGGCATTGACTGTGGAGATACAGAGAGGGTGCAAATTTTTTCTTTTTAAAATAAAACAGTATGCATGAAGGAGTAGACAGTGATAGTGGATAAAATTCTGATAGTGTAACATTGAAAGGTCAGAGAGGGAGGATAAGGGGTCTTTGATCAAAGCATGTATAGAGAGATACAGAGAGAGCGAGAGAGAGAGAGAGAACAGAGGAAGGCACATGAAGAGACTGTGCATATGTATGCAAGCTTTCATACTCCCCCTCAAGGCAGACCCATTGGGAAATATGGATATTAATGATACGATGGTACATACTGTATATGTATACTATATAGATGAATTTCTTTGTCTCATATGTCAATTTCAATAAAGTTGCTTTAATCTGCCATATTGGTGTTTTGTTAATGGTAGAGTATAATGGAGATCACTGTGTGAAACATCACACTCCTATCAGTGTACAACTGGGTGACGATGTAGTCACTGGGAAGGCCATAAAATAAGATTTGCTTCATGCTCATACTCATCAAACCATTCAGCCACCTCTGTGTCAATGTGAATGAGAGTAGGGTCCTCCTGGTTGAGACTGCTCCCATGTGAAAAGAAATGTAAGTGTCTAATCATTGCATGAAATGTAAGTGTAAGTAATCATGTGAACTGTAGGGTCTGTGTGTCTCCTGGTGAAGGCACAGAATGTTGGGCTTGATCTCTTCACGACTGTGTATGCGACCTTTGTCTTCTCTACAGGCCGTCACTTTAAAGAAAAGAAACAACTGCTGTGTTTAAAATACCCACTTCCTGACTATTGCCTACTCTGGAAAATCAGGAGCTCTTCTTTTCATGAATTCTAAGTAGATCATTACCTACAATGCATTGAACAGGATTGCTTATCAGTCGGCAACAGTAGTCACATTCCTTCACGTGAACAAAACAAAGCTAAGGATAATAAAGTAATTGAGCCAATCACCAATGTGAGTAGAGAAATGTCCATTAATCCAGTTCTTTCATTTGTAAGATGTCTTCCTGCCTTCTAATGAAGGTGTGTACAAAGCAAACCAGACTGTGCAATTCATTACAGCCATGCTGTGGCTACTAGACTATGTTGTTTGTACCATGCCTATTTTACAAAAAGTTTTACTATAAATTGGCAGACCTAGAAAATAAACTATATAGTGAATATACCATTGTTTAGGACAGAGTACTGTATGCACCAAGACACTAGAGGCGTTTAAGGAGGAAGGATGTACAGAAATATGAGCTCACAGCAGGGAATCATGCTCTCTGCATTCACTGGCACTAATAATATAACTAAGGCCAATATATGTGTAACGCAGGCTCTGTCATCATCTGTCATCGCACAAAGCCCTCATCACACTTCCTCAATCACTGACTCTCTTGTTATAATCTTAATACTTTGACCTACTCTTTTAGTCAGATGCATCTTACTGATTCCATTCATTTCTCTTACTGTAGCTTCTACACACAGCTTTTTAACAACACATCATAATCCGGAAAGGAGAGAGAAGGACAAGGAATGAGAATGAAATAAATATTAAATAAAGATAAAAATAAATAAATAAATAAACTGCAGATCCGCATCCTGAGATGATGTGTTTGCTTAACTCTTTTTAGCAGAGGCCAAAAAATTTCATTTGTGCCCATGTTCAATATTGGATACGTATTTTAATTTTTACCTAGCCTACTAGGAGCAATATATTCATAGAAAAGTTTCAAAAAAACATTTTTTTTCCACACAAATGTTAATATCTTCCAAGTAAACGGTGATATCAAACCCATTGCTGCTCTCGGAAATGCCCCAAGTCATAAAGTGACATGATATTGCCCTTTTCTCTTCTCTGAATTATTAATGTATTCCTGGAAATTAAAAAATAATGCTATTCAACAATGTAAGCATTGTGGCAAACAACAAAAGTGACGTAGTGGGTACAAGCACAGTCAGAAGATCCAGCGTAAATGTATGTGATGAATGATAAAGTGCAGGGCATGGAAATAAAGAGTGGGATGTACTAGTCATATAGATACATTAAAACATAGCCAGTGCCATATCCTGCCTATAGACCAACACCAAAATAGACCATGTTTTTAATTAGCACTTCAGAATTTAAGATATTTGTGGAATTATTGTGAAATAAGACCTGTTTTCTCTTGGTTAAAACACTTCAGGGTGTTACAAGTCATTATGTATGAAAGCTCCCTAGGAAACAGTTTATTTTTCTCATTCAGCCTACCAGCAGGAATATATCAGCAGTCAAGTTTATTTCTCCACAATGAGTTAAAATAGTCTGACCTAATGTCTTGGCACTGAATGATTCCTGTTATATGAGGAGACTGAAATGAACAGATGCTGACTTAGTAAGAGAGAAAAGGAAGACGTCATTTCTGAAATAAAGCCAATGCACAAAGCACAACTTTGCCTATATCAAGAAATTGTCTGTTAATCAACTGATTGCCTTAGATGCCGATTCTGTTTTATACACAAAACCTATCAAAGGTCATGTGTGAAAAGGTTCATGACCTGCTTGGAGAGTAGTGGGTCTGTTGGAATCATATTGGTTGCATTTCTGAAATGCTCTTGGACAGATAAGGGTAGGTGAGCTGCGCAAATATAGTGCAGCACGTCTGCTATTCTGTGAGACAGAGTTTGCTTCAGATGGCTTTTATACACTGTCCTCTAGAGTGGAGAGTAACAAGAGCAGTCAAGTCAGTGTAGGAATAATACATAAAAACTGGCAGTAATGAGACTGCACTGATTGCCAAAACCAGTAACCGGCTCTTTAAGACATTTACTTTCCATAGCATGGGTCCAGCCCATCTATGACTAACAACCGTTGCCTGTCTAACCTGCAACTCAACTGCCATCGCACCTGACCACAACCTAACCCACAATATAGCTCCATATCATCATTTCATATTAAGCCAAAACCACCAGATGCTTGCCTACAAACTCTAACTCCAGGACTGGCTCCAGGGATGTGTCCAAGTAACCCTAATTCAGTCACAGTACACTTTTATGCACCTTTCATGGGTGTTTGACCCTCTTTGTCTGACCTCTTCCCTCAGATCTGTTGACCCTACTGAGAGCATTATGTTTCCAGTAACAAAGCCCTGAAGTTTACTGAAGTGCACAAACCCCTCCACCACAACAAGGTCTCAGTACACAAAGGGGTTTAAGATAGATGTGCTTGCTATATTTGTCCTGCTCTGACCCTGACTGTGACCGCAACTCTAATCTCCCATAAATGCTCACCAAAAATATATGGAAAACCCATTGACTTCTCCACTAATTTCATGGCTTGTAAAAAATAATTCCGAACACCACAATAACTTTACCTAGTGTCTCAGTGCATTTGTGCTGAACCATATGCCTCAGTAACAGAACACAGGGGTTGTATTTAGACTTGGTGACTTATACTATATCTGTAAAAGATTCAGCATTAGGTATATAGGAAAAACGATCCATATTCAGACTTATGCAAGTGCTTAGCTTTTCAAGTATTCCACATACATTTTTTTGAAAGCTACTGCATGAAGTTTATAACTCAAAGGTCAAAATATTTTTCACTAGTTTTCCAATTTAGGCAGTAAAATTTGACATTAGAAAAAAAAAAATTCATTTCATTGTCTGCATCTCTTATCTGATCTGATCTATTCTCCGGTCACAGGGAGCCTCAGGCATCATCAGGAATCAAACACCCTGCCAACCCATCAGAGGGCACACACATTCACTCATGCAATCACACACACTGGGCAATTTAGAGACTCCAATCAGCCTTCTGTGGGAGGAAACCAGAGGGAACCCACCAAGCACAGGGAGAACATGCAAACTCCACACACACAGCGAGACTTGAACTCAGGACGCTGGAGGTGTGAGGCGAATGTGCTAACCACTAAGCCACTGTGCGGCCAGCATTAGAAAATACACTGAAAAAAAACATTGGCATGAAAGTTTACACAGCAAGGATTATTCTTTCAGAAAATGTAAAACGTAACTAGAAAAGTTCTTGTTTTGCAAGTACATTTTAGTTTAATGATGCTTAAAAGTCATTAACAACTGGGTTTCTAATGGTTCCAGCCAAAAGTAGCACACCAATGAGTATATACACTTCTGTAAAAACTTGACTGGCAGAACCTTAATGATTAATGACTTAAAAATATTTGATCTTTCAATATGTTTTATAATAAAATAGTCTCAGGCCTCAAGGCTGACAGCAAACAAGAAATACTGAAATCAATCCATTTATAACACTGAAAATTAATATTTAAAACGCCCACTTTAGTATGAACCACTGGATCTTTTTTTTCCAGTGTAAGAAACTGCTTAAGCTAGTCACATTTTGTTTTAAGTCACACTGATCATTGTCATGTTGAATCACGTGAATTTCTCATCTTTTGTATCAGCAATCTGGAATGCCTCAAATCCTCTAAGCACCTCTCCACTCCACTCAGCAGCCATCTTGGCAACGCTCACGGGCAATTATTTTCCGTCATACATGACCAAGCTCCTCTACATGAATGGGGATGGGGAATGAACCATGCTCCAGAAATGGATTGACAAGATGACCTTTCGAATTTGCTGTTACGTGGCCTGTGGTTCAATAAAAAAAAAAATGAACTAAAAAAATGAAAAACATTCATTCAAAATTTCTTTTCTAATTGTTCCAGCCACTGTGCATGCATGCATGAAAGTCAAAAATGCTTAAGTTCAATCTCAAATAACTGAGGCCTCTTTCAGGCAGACTACATCTTACATGTGCAGCTGTCTGAGCGATGCTTAAGCCCATAGATAATTCAGAGGTCTGCAAATCAAACACTTCTTACTACACTCATGGACCACTTTATTAGGAACACCTGTACACCTGCTCATGCATGCAATTATCTAATCAGCCAATCATGTGGAAGCAGTGCAATGCATAAAATCATTACATCACTGAGATGTATGAAAACTGAAAAAAACTGAAGTGATTTTTAAAGGTGACATGATTGTTGGTTCCAGACTGATCTCCTGGGATTTTCACACACAACAGTGTCTAGAGTTTAGAACGGTGCAATAAAAAGAAAAAACATCCAGTGAGTGGCAGATCCGCAGACAGGAAACACAGGTTGATGAGAGAGGTCAACAGAGAATGGCCAGACTTGATCAAGCTGACAGAAAGGCAATTGTAACTCGTAACTTTAATTCTGAGTAGTTGTGTAGTGAGCATCTATGCGCAGTCAAAGAAAACCTGGCTCTCCACTTCCTCTTTGGTCATTGTTGCACAATATATATCATAAATAGTGTATGATATGTAGGAGTTTGCATCTGGGGGAAAAAACACTATTGTGAATTGTGTTAAAAAAGATAAATGTGTGAATTTTTTTAATGAATGTTTTGGTTTTGTAAATGTTTTATTGTGTCTTGCTTTCGCTGCTTTGTAGACATCCATTCAGAAACCGGTGACTTCTTTTGCTGAGTACACATTTAAGTGTTGATGGAAAATACTGAGCGCTCTCTCATAAACACAAACACACACACACATACATTCTCACCAGCTGTGGTAACATATGCCTGGAATAATTGAGTGCTCATGGCAGTAACCCAATCAACACTAATGACAACAATCACTGCATGCCTACCGAGTAAAACTCCAAGAACGCTAGAACATTCCCTTAAAGGGCATCACTATGAATCTCATGCCTTTTAGTTCACAATTCATGCAGATCTTTCTGAGATAAAAAAAACAAAAACAAAAAACAACTAAGCAAATCAGTGTGAACTGCCCAGTGAGGATGAATAGTCAAACCATTTTTTTTACTAATTGGTCAGCTGAGAGACAAATCATTATGCAGGTTTGATAGTGACAGCAGAGATGAACAGCGCATGCGTGCTGAATGGATGTTAAACAGATATTGATTTTTTTGGGGGGGGGCACAGTGAGGGCTGCTGTGTGTCACTTCAGCAGGAACTTCGATTAAAAACGTTTCCTTGACGGGACACTGCCCCAGTGATATCACAATGTTCCCTGGGGTTTCTGTGCACTTTCTGTGCTATGGTAAGTTGAGTTCCTTTCCTTCACTGTGTTTAAGATGCTGACCAGGGCTTAACTGTTAGATCATTAAGTTAACTTATGATTTTAGAGAGATTTTTCAGTTCCTCAACGCTGTTGTTAGTGCCAACAAGATGTCTGTCAGCTCAAATTCTCAGCAATATAATACTCCTGAGCTTGAACTAACTTAGAAATCATCTACAATCATATTTTACAGGTTTATCTGTACTAGAAAGAAATAAAACAAATCAACTGTTATACCTTTAAGGACAACTAAAGGATGAGTTCTAGCTCAGCAATCCTGTTGCCTCCTGGATAAGAAGCATTGCACAGGTGGCGTTGTCAGCATGGTGTTTTCATCCTGGACTCCATCTCGCCTACTCAGACATCTGCTGCTTTTGTCTGTAGGGAGGTGCTATCCACCATGTATGGCAAAACAGCAATAATGAAGCCTGGCTTGACCTTGTTCCTGTGGTCTGACTGATTGAGTGAGCTCTAGGTTTCCTTAGAGCTGGGAAAGAAATAGAGATTACCTAATAAAGTTTAGTATTCTTTATAACTAAGCAACCATAACTACCGACATGCACTGCTTCACCTCCAGGAGAGGTAGAGTAGGTGTTAAACATAGCACCATTTTCCAAGTGAACTGCAAAGTGAAGCATGACCTGCCAAAAAACATGTGAACTGAACTGCTTTTAGCAGAGCCACATACTCACACTTATCTATTTTTATTAGCAGCAAAGATTTTGCTTTTCTGTGGGCGAGGTGGAAAGTATTGTGAACAAATTGGAGATACCAAGAAGATGCCATATCTTTCTATTTATGCCTGAATGTTTGAGGGCTCAGGTGCCTGTGAGCTGATACGCCACTGCTATTTTAGATTTGTATTGCTGGATATATTTTCTGTCCTCTTGTTTTTCAGGGTGTAATGAATTCTCAAAAGACTTAAACATGTGGCGAGAAAGTTAGTTTCAGAGCTGGCCTGCGTTAAACAGAAAAATATTTTCGAAAACTGAAAATACAGTTCACATTAACATTCGTTCGAATTTTGTTTCGAAATGTCGAGTCGTACACCTAAAATATTTTCGTACACCGAGGTCAAATTGACCCGATAATTTGAAGGACCGAGGTACCACTGTACTTTACTCCAGTATAAATGTTTCAACCTTACCTTTAATTTCACAACACAAAACTTCAAACTTGAATTTCAAAAGCAAAACTTCAACTAAAAGCTAATTTACTCACCTCAACTGAGCTGACCAAAACAGACTCAAACTTATTTACAAACAAGACACGACCATTCTTTAACCTCATCACAGAAAACACCAGACGATACAAAAAAACTAGATAAGAAAGTTTCTAATTACTATTAAGGTCACTGACAACATTAACCATATCTAGATGAGAAATCTAAATAGCTAAGTATACTAGCCTCTAAAATAGCATTAACACACTAAAGATGCTAACTGCTAAGCATAACTTAGAACAAAGATATCCAGAGCTGGCTAGAAATCGATCACTGTGTCATTTCTAAGGCATTTTAATATAGATTGCATGAAGAAATCCTGTCAGAAATCATGTAAACATACATAGCTTGTGTAAGCCTGTCTTTATTTAGCAACCACTGAAGACTGCAGTGAAGCGAGTAAGGCTAGTAAAAAACTTCACAAGGAAGATAGCAGACTAGAATTTATAGACTGCTTCAGACTGAGTCATAATTTATAAGAAAGCTGTTTGATCTTTTCCCATTGGGATGAATAAAGTATCTATCTATCTTCCATCTATCTATCTATCTATCTATCTATCTATCTATCTATCTATCTATCTATCTATCTATCTATCTATCTATCTATCTATCTATCTATCTATCTATCTATTTTGTCTCTATTTATTATACCCAAGCTGTTCATTTGGGATTTAACTATAAATAATATCTGAATAGTTATTTTATTTATTAGTTATTTTAGCATTTAATATTTTACACAAAGATGTCTCCTGGGTACTTTGTAAAGCACCAATATATTTTCACATCTAATTTGCAGCATATGATAGCTACTTGACTCAGTGTCAAATGTTCAAGTTACTTCATTCACAACTTCTCATCTCTTTGAAAGTAGTTCATTTTATGTGAAACTTCCTCACCTTCTTCGCAGCCTGTCTTCATTCTATCAATGATAACTCCTGCTGTATTACTTTCATAAAAAGATAATACAGTTGAAATTTGCCAAGTCTCATTTAATACTTTAATACAAAATAATATTATTTAATCATTTTTTGATTGTATTTAATATTCTTTAATAAATTATCTTTCGGCAGCTTTCTGATGTGAGCTAGTACCAACTATGAGCCATTTCTATGCAAAAACGTTCGTTTTCAATCAGTCCAGCATTAATTGAGCCCAGATCTGATGCCTTGGGACTCCGCTATTATACATGCTGATGCCACTGGCAGGTTTCCCCACCTCACTGCTTCAAATTAAACCTTAAAGAGGGACAGAAATGAGAAAGAAAGGGCAATCACAGGGCAGAGATTTTCCCTGGACTATGAAGCACTGATTTGATTAGAATTGAGCCACTTCATTAGCTGTTCTGAGAGGGACAACCCAGAACAACAATGAACATTAATGAACCTTAGATTTTTATTCCTACAACACCAGGGTAGAATATGAGGTCTCAGGATGTAGAGTCAGCTTCTGGTCTCTCTCATATCATGATCAGAATCTGCCCTAGGGACATTAATCATAAGCACTATGGAGGCATCACTGGCAATACAATAAATGAGTGCTTTATGCTGAATACTGTACATGATTTTTTTCTATTACAAATATTTTATTTTGTTGGCCATGCCCTATAAAGGGCCATTTGATAAACCCCTGTGTTGTCTGCTCAGCAAAGCAAACATTTAAGAATCTAGTACTATACAGCTAGCATCACTAGATTCTAGGGGGGAAACACAATCTGTTACAAAAAATATGCCAAAAGAAATCAAATAAATTTCATCTGTGTATTGCATGTCCAAGATGCAATGGCTGGCTGCAAAGAAGATGATTTTGGTAAACCATTTGGATCAATAACTACAAAAACATACCAGTATGTGTGTAAGTAGAATGAGACAAGTGCTTATGAGCACCACATACAGCATGTGAGCAGCTTGTGTGCCTAAAAATTTAAAACTCACCCTCTGTATTTTGCACTATTTGCTAATTTGGGTTGTAAATGGTCAAGCACAATATGATGGATCATTTCTTAGCTAGCTACCAAACTGATGTCAGGGAACGCTGCCGAACACCGTAGTTTTAAATTCTACCCAATGCACCTTCAAATGACAGAGTCCTTGATTGCCCTCATGGAATTATCTCTGCATTGCAGGATGTAGATGTCCTGCAGGTCTGGCAAATGTTCACCAGTGGTACACTCGGCAAATTGCACCACCCTTTTCAGGGCTCTGTGGTACAGATTGATTGTGGCTTCATACTACACAGCGATGTGGCCTGTCAGGATGCTTTCAGTGGTGCTCCTGTTTAACAAGGTATGGATGTGAAAGGGCAATCTGATCTGTAGCAGTGCTCTGTGCTGTTGCACCTTCTTCACCACCATCTCGGTGTGTGCTGACTAAGTTAAGTCCTCGTATATCAGACCTCCCAGATATTTGAAGTGCAGGATTCCACTGGGGTCCCACTGATATAGAGTGTGCTGTATATCAATACTCTTGCACGTCTTCCTAAATTTGGCAACCAGCTCCTTTGTCTTGTCAGTGTTTGCTGAGCTGACACCACAGTGTGAGGTTTTCAGCCTCCTCCAGATAGGCCTTTCTGTCATTGTTGTAGATCCACAGCACTGTCATCAGCATACTGTATGAGTATGTGTTGAGTTGAGGAAGGCCCGGTGTTGAGAGTGAGAGACCTTGGAAATTGATGGCTGATTCCCACCGTCAGTGGTCTGTCTGTCAGGAAATTCAAGACCTATCTCTACTTGATTTTGGAATTTGCCCATGAGCACTAATGTCAGATGAGGTGGCCTGGTTCACAGTCATCATTCCAGTTCATCCCAAAGGTGTTGAACAGAATTGAGGTCAGAGCTCTGTGAAGGCCATTTGAGTTCTTCAACTCCATTTTTCATGGACCTCACTTTGTGCATTGGGCAATGCCATGATGGAACAGGTTTTTAGCTGTTTAGTTCCAGTAAAGATAAACTGTAATACTACAGCATTCAAATACATCCTATACAGTTGTATACTTCCAACAGTTTGGGAAATGCCCACATATGGGCATGATGGTCAGGTGTCCATGAACGTTTGCCATGTATCAAAAGCACTGGCAGCATGTCATATCACACACAACCTATTCAAGGTATCAATTCAAGTCTACTGTAAAATGAGCAAGAATGCACATAGTAGTAGAGTAGTACTCATTTGAAACAGTAACCCACTCTGAGGCATCTAAAACAATACTCCCATTAATAAACAAAGCAGACAAAACATTGCTTATTCATTAAATAGGAGTTTAACCCAGTAGAACTGGGTTTTTTTTACAGATTTCCACATATGCAGTGCACAAAGAACCTATATAGGCTTGAAGACACAGAGACGCAATCGTTCTGATCTTGAAACCTTGAGAAAATATTACTCATTCTGTTACTATTTAAAAATGAAGTACCAGAGATATGCATCAACTTGTATTGCTTGGGTTTTCCCTGATCTATAAAAAAAAAGGTGTTAAATATGTAAGCACAACATGGGAAAATGCAGAAATGGTTGAATGTGTTCCTGTAAATGAAGCATGCAGGGTTTTTTTTATTATTTGATTGTATATTTAAAAGCGTTGAAGTATCTAGTTAGGTAACTGGTTTGTACTTTGTATATATATTTGTAATATATATATATATATATATATATATATATATAATTATGCATTCATTCATTCTCAAGTAATCATGTTAATCTGGTCAGGATTTTGGTTGGGTGAGGCAGAAAACACCCTGGATGGGATGGACACACACACACATTTTACTTATTCACAACTAGGGACAATTTAGTGAATTTGTAGTATAAAGATTTCATGTTTTTAATTCATTATGCACCCTTTGTACACCTCCATTATATCGCCTATGTTGATGTGTTGCTAAAGTGTCATTAATTTGAGAAGCTGACCAGCTGCTCCTGCTGCCCATCATGCCTTGCTGTGATATATTTGGCTTCACACGCCCCATAAATGTTTCCCACCTACATTTGCATCCCTTGTTTTCCTGTCATCTTGCCAGGAGGTATGCTGAAAACATGGTTTAAGGTTAAATGCTTCTCGTAGGGAGACCCACAGGGACGGGAATGCCAAGCAGCGAATCGACTGCAGCTGATGGAAACTTTCCTGAGACCACAGTGCTGTGACAGACAGAAATTAGCACAACAGGTCCACTGTGGCTCAGTCCAGCAGGCAAGCTATTTAACTCTTAATTCCCAAATGGGCCTGTCTTGGCGATACTGGCTTAGGAGAAAACCTGTTCATAATCTATCCACTGTGCCACATCCTGGAGCGCTGGCTTCGGATAAGCCTGAGGGATCTGCGTAGGTCAAGTACATTATCAGGCACATAGGGTTTTGTATGCTGCCAGTCTTTTATAATAAAATGATGCATAGGTATTTGATAGCAATTGAAAACAGAACAGTGGAACTACTGACAAATTGAGATTTGAGTCATGCCTGATGCTTCTATGGAAGGAAACAGATTTTTCTTTAGCAAAGCAATGCCAATGAAAATAATGGATCTGGAAAGGTCAGTCTTCCCAACACAGTAGCGGGTTAAAATCATGCTTTGGGTTCTATACAAGTATGTGAAAAGAATCCACATAATGAATTTCTTTGCCAAGAGGCATATGTAATTGATAAGGTTTGAAATGAAATAGAAATGTAAAGCTGTAAGCTGATATGGGAGAAGGCTTATTTTATTCAGTACATGAATACAATCTGATATCTTTTGGTTCTCTATCGTTTTTAATAATTGAAGCTTGTAAGAGTAATTTTTAGTAAAATGGCAAGGAATAAAATAAATTATACTACATTTCTCCATTACTTTTTATAATAAGTCACAAATATAAATGCAATGCTCATATAGTGCACTAGTAGGATGTTATATCATGTGCATTAAGCATATGCAGTGCATAGAATTCAAATGAATTTTGTATTAAATGAAAAGGAATTTGTGGGTGAAGTTAAACAGAATGGGTACCTCTGGGTCAATAAATAAAATCAGGAAGAAATACGACTTAAATCAGATGGCAGCCCATCACAGGGCACTTGTTTATACTGAGTCCATTCATCAGAGCTCTTGCTAGCTCGAGCGCATAGATTTTCCTGATCATGGTCTTTCACGCCTGATTCAAAACCAATAGCAGCCAGATGCTTTTAGCTTTGCTTTGTGCTCTGTTCTGTGTTTCAGACAGTCGACTCTGTACGGTCAAATGTTCTTTCTGAAAGTGAGGTGTGAAATGTCCTGCTCTCAGTCCTTGGCTCTGTATTTGTGTTGTGGCCTGATTCGTCTCAGCACTGCAACATACCTGTGATTGCTTTGCACCGGATACTGGGGTGCACACAACATAGTGTTAACTGTGTGGCACATGAGTTTTGTGGTGTCTGGTGTCCATCAAAGACACCACTACGGGTAAAACCATGCAATCTTTTGTTTTGTTTTAAACTGTGGTTACAATGATTTAAAAACCTGGTTTATTTGGAGTAACAAAGGATATCTTTTGGGGCTTGACCTTCTTCACCCCTGTGGTTTACACACGGTATCCATGACTACAAAGTAAGACAAACTCTGTATGCTCTTCAAACAAAAGAGTCTGTAATTTAGAAGCATTTACAGAAAAAAACCCCTATTGCTCCTCTACTTATCCAGCTGTTCAGTCAAGCTGTGGACTAGTGCAAGTGAGGTCACACCAGTCAGCCATGCCTGAAAGAAAGCTCTTGTTCTTTAAAACCTCACCTTAATCAGTGATTTTTTTTTTCTTCTTCCTGAATAGGATTGCGATCGGATAAACGTTGGGATTCTTTCACACTCGGAAGTCGTTCCGACTACATTTGAATTACATTCGGTGTTTCCATTAAAAAATCATTTCAGTGTAAAACCTTATGAGGGACTCATACACACTGTACATCAATTTGATGTATTGATGTATTCTTTGGATTGGATCTTTACAAGAACCAGGCAGACATGCTCAACAAAGATAAGTCCGTAATCACAAAGCAAGTAAACAAGTTAAAGGCAAAAACAGTAAACACTAAACCCTACTGTGACTCACCTGAAATAAGGATCAGGATAAGTGATTGGATAGAAGGTGATACAGGGTGAGGAATAGAGCTTGAATCTGATGCTGGAGAAAAAAGTCCTGGGGCTGATACAGAATTATTGACTAAGGCTGACTCTGGGAAGAAAACAGGGTCAGTGAGCAAAACAATGGAAACCATGGCTTCAATTTTGTATGTAAGCATTGTAAGGCTTGCAAGACAAAATTGAGGCCTCACACAAGGGAATTAAAATAGAAAAGATTTCTGAACAAATATGATTAAAAAGAAGAGGGCATGAGTATTAGAACTGAAAACCTTGTTTTTGGACTGCTGCAAATCGATTGCTTTCTGCACTTTCCTACAGAAAACGTTTTGAACACTGAGACTCAGTGGGATTTTTGCAACAAGACAAAATAAGAAGAATTTTTTTTCTTGCTGGCTAGTTTTCTTGATCGGTTGTAGTATAGTCAGTATAAGGCCTTTTTTTTTGCTATGCCATGCTTAAGGATTTCAAACCATGGTTCAGGATGTCCCCATAAAAGTCTGATATAAAATGAGTCAGGACTCAGTGTGAGGTGTTTTTACCTCTGTTTGGATAGCCTTACACTGAATGTTTGGTTGAAGATAACGCCTTCGAATTTTAGATGCAAGCGCTTGAGGCATCTCAGTGAGAAGAAATGGGTTTGATATAACCATTGACTTTGAAGATATAAACATTTGTGTAAAAAAAACAAAAAACAAAAACCAAACTAACCTTTTCTATGAAAATATTTCCCCTACTACGCTGGATATAAACAGAAATACTTCTCTTAAAGTTCTGAGTGTCCACTTTTATATGAGTCATTACTCACCACTGTGGAGTGTGATAGGACAAAGAAACTGAACTGCTGAACATGGACACCAAAACAGGCACAGAACCCATTTTTTGTCCTCTGATAAAAAAGAATTAATAGCAGACACAATGTTTTTTGCAAGTATGGACGACACTTAATATAAATGCACCATGTGGCTAGCGGTAACTAAACAATCACAGTAGTAGCATACAATTAATTTAATGACAAATATAGACTACACACTTAGTGGTTAGCACGTTCGCCTCACACCTCCAGCATCCTGGGTTCGAGTCTCGCTCCCGCTCACTGTGTGTGTGGAGTTTGCCTGTTCTCCCCGTGCTTGGTGGGTTTCCTCCGGGTGCTTCGCTTTCCTCCCACAGTCCAAAGACATGTTACTAGGCTGATTGGAGTCTCTAAATTGTCCGTAGTGTGTGATTGCGTGAGTGAATGAGTGTGTGTGTGTGTGCCCTGTGATGGGTTGGCACTCCGTCCAGGGTGTATCCTGCCTTGATGCCCGATGACGCCTGAGATAGGCACAGGCTCCCCGTGACCCGAGGATAGATCGGATAAGCGGTACAGACAGTGAAATGAACTACACAATAATGTTTTAAATACAGTAGAAACAATTGTCATTACACATCCGCCTGTACTTTCTAACATGCTGGGATAAACCTTTAAGGAGAAAACAGCTCAAAACATGGCTAGTAGACGGAACAAACGACTACATGAGACAAAATGGCATCTAGAGTTACAGGCTGAGTTCTGCTATATAATCCTGTGAATTACATTCAAGGCTGTTGATCTTAGCTGCGTGTTTGTTTCCAAATCATTGCACCTCAGTTGGAACACAATGTTCCACTGCTGCGAGCTCACATCTGCAAAACACACTAGCATTTAAAACAGTGTTTAAAGTTCAGCTACTGCTGGGCAGGTCAAGTATTTCCGGGTTGCAAATAGCCTTTCCTTACGTCGTTTATATATCCCTATTTTGCCACACACACACACACACTGCCATAAACGCAGTTACTACTTTGGGCATTGAGTCTATTTCCATCACAACAGTGCTGTTACCAGGCAGTATGAAATATTATTCATATTTATACCTCACATGAAAACGGCCTGTCAATGAATCAACTCATTCATACGTGCACACACACACACACACACACACATACACAAAGCCTAAGATCAGGGGCTTCATGCATTACACCTATGGAGTAATGAGAGATGTTTAAAACCCAAGTGCACAAATGCACTGCATTGAATAAGAGAAGCTCCAGAGTTTTGAAGGACCTACTTTATTCCTTCTTGGTGAAGAATTTTAGCATATTCTGCTTTAGCTTGCATGTGAATAAAGCTATTGAGAGTGTAAAACAGCAGGGTTTTCCCTATAACACAGACACTTATCACGGTACAATGACTTCCTCAAATCAAAATATAGTCATTTGAAATTAATTTGCAAAGGAAAAAGGGACGATGACGTTGATTTATTACTCATTATGGTGAGCCATTATGTTTTAATTGCTCATATCAAACCTCCCTTTGAGACAATTAAAATTCACAGAATCGGCTAAACGTACTGAGCGCCGTTTAAAACTGAGCCACACTCACACATGCTATACAGGATGACAGAAGTATATTTTATAGGACAGAAGCATTTTAAAAAGGTTTCCTCACATGGTATCTGTCCTTAAAATGGGTTCTACTTTTCTGAAAGGGAAACCATGATGTAGGTTTTTTACACAGGACCATTAAGAGTTGCTCCTGATGAATAAGCCAAAGAGCCAAAAGCCAAAGAGTGGCTGAGGAATGCTAAAACAACTGATAAATCTCAGTTTAAACAATATTAATAAATTAGTATTCATAAATGTACTTTATATCTCGACAAAACTATGAATTTCAAAGGCACACAATTACGTTTGGGCAAAATACAGTATAACTCACTGAGGACTGTGATGTCGCCCTCGCCATGAAAGCTCATATCTTACATATTATTTAATAATTTAGGAATTATTTGGCAGAGAGACTTGTTTTACGTGCTGCTTGTCACAGAGGCTGCTGACTTTCCAGGAAAAAAAATCAGCTTTGCAAATCCAGGCAAGAAATAAAATAAAATAAACAAATTAATAATAATAATAATAATAATAATAATAATAATAATTATTATTATTATTATTATTATTATTATTATTAATAATAATAAATTAATTAATAATAATTAATATAAATACAAAATCAGTCCAAACAACATATTTTCAATATGTCGCTTACAATTGACAACTTTCATGATTACAGCTTTTAACCTTCATGTTTTGGCAGTCGTTAACTCCTCAACTTAGAAAACACTTTGTATTTGATATCAGTTCCTAGAAACCAATTAGCCTCTCATCACCTGAACTGACGTCCCTGCAGCAAGCGTAGCTGCTGTCTGCCAGTGGTGCAGAAAAGGAGATTTCTCTCAGTTCTTTACACATCAGGTGAACTTGTGCTCCAGGTACAATTTTTTTAAAGAAAACGGTGCCTCTGAAAACTGAATACAAACATAAACATCAGGAAAACACGACCCTGCAGATATGTCAGGGAGCAGTGTGGGGGGGGGGGAATCAATTAACACTTTAATCTTTTACACTCAAGAAAACCCAGTAACTTTCTAGGAAACTTTAAGAGCATTAAGGAAATTAAATGGAGGTTTTACAGCATCAATGATTTCAGTTGTTTGTCTTTTAGGAACAGTGAGCGCTTGATTCATCAAACCTTCAATACAACTAACACTAAAACATAATAGATGGTGTTTATAAAATAGCTCATTCTTTTGGTTCTCCATCCCAGTAGTAGCCCACAAAGCACACGAATCACAGAATCATCATCACACACACACACACACAATTCCTGAAAAGTGTAAAGTAACACAGTGATAATAAATTATAAATACCACTTCAGGAGAGGCAAAGCAAGCAGTTGCCCAGTGGTCCAAGCACCATGGAAATGACCTTCCAGTGTACACTGCTATATTTAAGCTTGATACAAATTCTTAAATATTAGCAAAGGTGCTGTTTTGGCCTGTGTGATAGTTGTGTAATGATAGTTTCAAGTGTCTGAACCGAATCTGACCTAAGCAGTCTCTATTTTGCAACCTGGCAAAACATAATATATCATTTTTTGCCTGAAGCACTCACCGTTCCCAGAATCACCTTGTACTGTATCCAACCTTGTTAAAAATCAGCCCGCTTGGTCTGTCCAGCCATAGGCTGTGAAACCAAAGGCAGAGCTGGTCAAACTGGTAGACCATTTTTGCCAGCTGGTAGTCTGTTCCAGCTTTTATTAATTACTTGATTAATTGTTAAATAATTGTTTTGGGGAGATTGTCTTACAGTTACATTGTTCTCTTAAAACCAGCATCTCTACAATGTAAGTAGTAATTAGTAGTGATAACTCAGAAACTCTTTCCTTTATACCACCACTAGCTAGCTTGGCAGAGATGGTCTATCAGCTTGTCCAGCTCAGACTGTGTTCTGGCAGTCAAGCTTGTCAGACGGTGTTGGATTTTTCAGCAGGCACACGAGTCCTTACAGCCGTAAAGGAACAGGATGATTAAAAATAACGAAGCCAGAGGTGTAGCTTCAGGACGAGCAAAGCCGGCAATTACCCAGGGGTCCGAGCACAGGGGTCCTCTGACTGCTCAAGGAAGTGTTCAAACGCGGTAACCCCTCGTGGTAAAGTATTTAAGCTTATGTAATAGTGATGGAATGATAGTTCAAAGAGTCAGACAGGCACCTGACACTGACACCAGACCTACGGCTCTGTTTGGCACTATGGCTAAACTTTTTTTTTCTTCCCCCCTTATGGAGCACCCACTAGTTTCCTAATCATTTCAAACTGCAAACTAAAGCCTGAAATCTTATTTTGTCTTGTCCAACTGCACGCTATCCTACATCATATATACCCTACATACCACTAATCAATAGCCACAAAGATTTATAGGATTAACAGAAGAACTTCCAGTTCCTTAAACAGAGCTGCTTCGTGGAGGAAAGTTACAACAGCACCACCTAGTGGACGGTACCGTCATATCGCTTTAGTCCACAAATAATAAAGTTTAGCGCATAATAAATGTATTTACGTAGCAGTGTAAACAAATGACAGTGTGTATGTAAGTGATGAATGGAAATAGATAGATAAATAGGTTGATTAAACATTTTAACTCTATTTTATTGCTTTGTCTCAATGCAAACCGAATAAAGGTTCAAAAGCTACTGCAGCACAATATTCTGCGTAGTGAGTGATTGCTCTAGCTTAACAGTAAACTTATAGCCTGTAAAAAAATATATATACAAAATATAAAAGCTAGCATTTGAGTAAAAAATGATTGAACATTACCTCTTCCACGGTGAGCGGCATGCATATTCTGTACTCCTTCATCAACATCCTCCTCCTGTAAGTGTGTGCGAGGGTTGCTTTTGAGTTCAATGCCACAGCTTATCTGCACGGTTGAGTTGAAGCATTTGTCGGGTGAAACATGAGAAAATCAGAAATATCTGTGTCCCCCAGGCTGGAGATGATTGTCGGGTGATTTCTTCATCAGCTCGCACGCGCGCAGAAACACGTTCAGGTTTTGTTGGCTTGCCTAAAGAACAGAATATTGTTTACAGACTGCAGGAAAAATTAGGGGCAAAGTACAGATTATTACAGGTTTAATGCCCTTTTCAACTCAGCTCGGTGTTCTTGCACTCCGCTCCTACACCTCACCTGTCCCGTTCTGGATCCTGCCAAGGTTTTTACGCAAAATGTCACCAAAAGACGGAGTAAATTTGCACTGCTTTCTCGTCACTAATCGAACACTATGACTTTCTTTTCTTTTATTTATTTATTTATATATTTTTTATCGTCCTGTAAAAAAAAAAAGAAGCTGTGCTGTGAATGGGTTCCCAGCGCTGTTTCAGGATGCTCCGTGTCTGATGTGCATGTGAGATAGAGTACACAACTGCAGCGCGCTGATCAGTGCAGAGTGCAGAGACTACAGCGACCAGCAGGCGGCGCCAAAATCTCTCATTTTACACTGTTTACATACACATGCATGATTATTTTATAATCACTCATCTATCAGTCACTCACTTATCATACACAGGGTCGCAGGGAACCCACACAGACACAGGGACAACATGCACTCCACCTAGAGTTACAACAACGATGATGATGATGATGATTGTTGTTGTTGTTGTTGTTAGTGGTGGTGGTCGTGGTGTAATTGTAATCATCATAACCATCATCATCATCATCATTTATTTACTCCGATCAGGCATAATATTATGACCATCTGCCTAATATTGTGTTGATCCCCCTTTCGCTGCCCAAACAGCCCTGACCCGTCATGCACTGTGTATTCTGACACCTTTCTATCAGAACCAGCTTTAACTTCTTCAGCAATTTGAGTAACAGTAGCTCGTCTGTTGGATCAGATCACACGGGCCAGCCTTCGCTCCCCACGTGCATCAATGTGCCTTGAACGCCCATGACCCTGTCGCCGGTTCACCACTGATCCTTCTTTGGACCACTTTTGATAGATACTGACCACTGCAGACCGGGAACACCCCACAAGAGCTGCAGTTTTGGAGATGCTCTGATCCAGTCGTCTAGCCATCACAATTTGGCCCTTGTTAAACTCGCTCAAATCCTTACGCTTGTCCATTTTCCTGCTTCTAACACAACAACATGAGGGACAAAATGTTCACTTGCTGCCTAATATATCCCACCCACTGACAGGTGCCATGATGAGGAGATAATCACTTCACCTGGCAGTGCTCATAATGTTATGCCTGATCTGTGTATATATAACATTTCCATCATTACAAATGCAGCTTTTCTCTCGCTTTGTCTCTCTCTCCCTCTCTCACTCACTCTACCATCTATCTCTTCGATCTGTCACTTGAGGAAGTTAAGAAAAAGGAACCAATGGCCACGTCAAATAAAAATGTGCACTGACACAACAGAGATGTCTGGTTTTTTTACATGCCCAATACTACATCTCTTATATTAGATATAAGTCAGTCACATTTATGGCAAAAGCAAAGTAATTGTAATGTGAAATAATAGGGAAAAACCCCACAGCTCTCATGGTGTAGAAACACAGCATGTTGTGTTTTGTCCTGGGGTGGATTTGGATTTCTTGACAGGAAGCCAACACATTTTTATAACAGTGTAGCTATTAGATATCTTTTTTTTTTCTTCATAAGGAAAACAAAGTCATACAGTCATTTGAACAAAGTCATACTTGAATCATGGGACACAGATTGGTATAAATTGGCAAGAAAAAATGTTTAACTCTTGTCTTTTTAAGGCAAAAATACATCAGTGTAAGACATTTTTTTTTTTTGCCACTCACATCAGATTATTTGCTGTTAATAAATGTCTTAAGGCAGATTATTTGGACTTTTGTAGAACCAAGTGCAACAGCTCCACCAACAGTCATAAGCATAAATAAATGAAGACTGGGGCTGGGGCTGAGTTCCCTCTAGCCCAGACTGTACACTCATACAGCATATCAGTGACAGTTGTGTTCAAAGACATATAAAAAGCAGACGTATAGCAAACGTGAAAGAGACGGATTAATTTCTCTATCACCTCTACCCTTAGTAGTTTTTAGTTTGGCAGAAGCGTGTCTGATTAGCATTTTTGGTATTCAGAAGAAACAAAACATAAACCCAGTAGGACATTATAGACTAGAAACAACTTCTAAATAACTAGAAATCATGTGTGGAGCTGCCTGTCCTGTTGAATTTCTTTTCATCGAAAGGACATCATATTATAATGCATCGTTCAATGCTCATCTTTTCATTGTCGAGATATAGAATATAGAATATTTTCAGGGGGTCATGTGACATGTGAGGGTTATAAAAACTTATCCTTCACAACAAATATCAGCCATCAAATGTTAATACCAAGACGTTAACTTTTTGGACACTCTCGGGCCCCATGTTTACATTGCCTTCATTTACTATACCATGACAATTAGGTTAAATAAAACGCCCTTTAAGTTGTTTATAAGCATGTAAGGGTTGTATATCTTGACAAAAATATATTCCATACACATTTATATCGTTAATGAATCTTGTGCTGGACTAATGAGGGCCAGGGGGTGACGGTAAGGCAGTGTCAGTGTGTTATTAAGCTATATGACGGTAGTATTTCCAGGAAGCCGCGCGCAGTAAATATTTGACCATAATGCCGTGCGACAGGCTGACAAGTGGATTCAAGATGGCGTAGAAAGTGAAGCTAGGTAAGTGCAGACTTCCTCCGAGACCTTTTCACTGCGCTCCTCTCCGATTAATAACAACGACTTGTTTGGGGTTGCTGTTGAAATAACAAACGTTGGGTATCTTAAAGTGCAACAAAAGCTGAACAAGCACTGCTGCGAGCTGCAGTATGACTCGGTACACAATAAGGCCAGAACCGCAGCCCTACAAACTAGCTAGCTAGCGTTAGCTAAGATAGTTAGCGTCAGCTAGTTGGCTAAGCTTAGCTTGCTAGTTCACACGTCCCGTTACTTTGTACTTAGACGTAATAGTTTTCAGTCTCGGTTCTGCAGTTGTTTACGGTGCACCGACTGCTCGGACATCGCGGACGTTCCGGGACATTGTACCAGACATTGCGTAAACACGACTACGGGGGCGTTAGTCGCTCAAGGCCAGCTAGCGGTATTTTTCCCACCCGTTTTCCGGCTGCTCCCGCCTCCGGCGCCGTGATTGGCTAGCACGCTCCTGCTCGCTGGGATGCCATTGCATAGTATTGAACTCAGCGCGCGTGTTGACGAAGTGCTAGCCAATCGCATCACACGAGGCGGAACGTTGTCTAAATATAGGTGTAGAAAAATAACGCAGCGAGCTAGCTCTCTATAACAGGCGACATCACAGTTGGGTAAAGCAGAACTGTAGCCAAGCGTCTGCTCGGCAAGCTTCAGCTTATTGTGCGGTGCAGGAAATCCACGTTAAGGAGTGGTTCAGAGCGACAGCACGATCTTGTTCTCCTGTCGTGTGATTTTGCTTTTGTGTTCCGTTACAATGAGGCTAGTTGTTGTTTTTCCTCGCCAGATGATGGGACATCTATTATTAACTGACCCGGAATCCAAATATAGGCCCTTTGTGTTTTTCTTAGTCTCCCTGTCGCCTTTTTTGGTATGTTCCCCGTTAATTAACGCAGATATGAAGTTTAAATAGCGCTCAGGAGCTGGGTGATGTTCAGACTTGCATTGGCTTTGATATCAGAGCCACACCGCTGCTTTTATCAGGGCTTGATTGTCCCTTCCTACAGTGATCCCTATATGCACTTTATTTGTTTTTAAATACACTTTACACGGCTTATCCCTCATGTATGTTACCTGTTTCAGGTTTTGCGTTAAAAAATACCCCAGTGGAAAACTTTAGGAAACAGCACTGTTTCTCAGAAAGCACAAGGGGCTTTCCTTCTATAGATGATGTACAGATGCTCACTGAAAGTAGTTTTCTAGCCGAAATCGCACTGATCTCATATGGCACTGAGTAGAACCAGACAGTTAAATAAAGTCTGTGACCGTGTGAGAGGAGTAAAAACATACAATATATACACAGTACACTAACTAGCCAGGACAGCTGAGCAGTTTCGGATGGGAGAAACCAGTGCAAGCTATTGTCCGTATCATCAGTGTGGGTCGAAACACACACACGGAAAGAAAAGTGCAGTAGAAAAGCCACTGTCTAGGTAGTCGATGTCCCAAACAGGCGCATGGGTGAAACTAACCCTTATAATGTCTCTTTCTGTCAAAGTAATGGTTAGTAGTATAGCACTTTCCCACCAGGCTGCGTGGTAGACTGTTATTTTTCCGTATCCTGGCCGTATAGTGTCTGTGTGTCCCAGTTTGCTTGAAGACCACCCTGGAAGCCTGATTTCCCCTAAAACTTTAAACAATAAATCGAATGTTCACCTAGGGGATCTATATTCATCACTTTTAGTGAAATTCAATATAGTAAATCATCATTTAACCCAAAATGTTTTCGGTAAAAAAAACAACAAAAAAAAACAGCGTAGCCGGCCACTCCTGGCACTGTGCTCCATAGACCCTTAAGAGAAGTATCCTCTAGGTGTCTATGGGAGAGTCCGTTACACTGTGATTGAGTGGGATGTAAGATTGTGGGACAACAGGCTTTTAATGGATCATTTTGAGCCACATCTGAAGCACAGGCTTCACTGGGGTTCAGTAGGTGTGTGGGCATAACATTTTTACATTACATTTTTTGTTTATGTAACTGCACTCTTTGCACAGCTTCTCCTTATGATGCTCGAAGGGGCGGAACCTCATATCCAGCTACCAATCACTGAAATGGAATGAAGCTTAAACTTAAACATATCAACACCAGTAGGAGTCCGTCTGAGTTGTAGCAGTGGTGTAAATTGTAAATTAAAGCTGTTTTTGATTATTTATAGCTCTAACTTACTGTTTCATGTCAGTTGCATTTTGGTATGAAATGTGGTAGCTTAGCGGTTAAGGTGTTGGACCATCGGTCAGAAGGTTGTGAGTTCGAATCCCAGGTCCACTAAGTTGCCACTACTTCACCTGCTCAGTTGTATAAAAATGTAAGTCGCTCTGGATACGGGTGTCTGCCAAATGCCATAAATGTAAATATCAGGCTATTGAAACTTTGTTTTAAAGCAAAATGTAGTAAGCAATAAAAAAAAAAGATCCTATCAGATCATACATATTCATAACAGACATTTCCGCATTACAAATTAAAATAATACTGCATAATAAGTCCAGCGGTATCACTGTGTCTATAATAACGGGAGATACGCTTGAATAATGTATCATGGTATTTGATGATAATGATATTTATTGACCAGCTATATTCTTCGCCTAACTGATCATTAGTGGTTATAAAAATAAAGAGAGGATTTTATTTTTAAACTAGAGACACGGGATGTTTTGTGGTGTTTATATGAGGTGGTAACTCTCCTCTCTACATACTGCGAGCATGAAATGTTCAATGTTGCGTCATTAGTCACGCAAACCGTTTTTTAAAAGTTGCGTAAGCCCAACGAGGGAGCCAAATACAACATAGCCGTTAGGTCCACTGCTGCATGCTTATTTTGCTTTCATTTTCTGCTTCATTTATGCTGACAGATGTTTTATACATATATAGATTTACTGAAGCTGACCAATTATTTTGTAGTCAGAGTCCTTGCTGTCACAATTTGTTAAAAATCTGGAAAGCCTTGACACTAAGGATTTATCATGAACATATTGTCTCTAAACAGATAAAAATGGATTAAAACGTGCTGTACTGTACTCTCACTTAAGTTTCGGCAGCAAGCAGTTTATTAACTCTTTCCATTTTTTGCTGGTGAAGCTCAGCAATATCAGATTAACTCTGTAGCCATTTTTCTTTTTTAGTGTATAAATAAATCATTAAATCATGAATGCCAGTTGTAGCGCTGCTACTTTCCTTATTCTTATTCCTTACGCTGTTTCGGCGGGAAAAAGGGGTCATTTAGTATTGCCCCACAAACTAAAATAGGTGTGTGGGAAATATAAAAAGATTCAAACTATTCAAGGTTCATTCACAGTGAGCTGGAAAGAGGTCTACCGCTGTTATTAAATACAACCTCGTCCAACTCCAAAAGGAAATTCAGGAACCTCTTGCCTGCAAAAAAAAGCACTGTAAATTTCCTACAGTGTATGTACACAACAGCAACATGCAGTAGCTTTTTATAGTTCTCTCCTTTTTTTCTTTTTTCCCCTTTTTCTTTTTGACGTAAAGCTCACTTTGTGGTTTGGATGATACTGGAAGGGATGGTTGGTTGTGTGCATGCTTACACGTGAGTGCTTGCCCACACATGTTTGTGCGCGCGTGTTTTTTTTTTTTTTTAAAATAGATCTCATTTTTATATCATTCGGTATTTGATGTTTTCTAGGTTTACCAGGTTTATCAGGTTCATCTCAGACTTTAGGTTTAGGAGCTCTTTGTATCAAGAATGTGATCAACTTTAGGGTGGTCCCAGGAAGCGTATACTCTCTGTGAAATAGTCCGTGTGAAATTTTATAGTTTTTACACAAATGGTATAAAGCTGTTGGATTCGTTCTCAGGATGAGCACCAAGTGCAGCGATTTTGTTGTAATTGTGTAATACGACCTATTACAAAATTATTAGTGCCAATACTTTTAATCTTAGTGCAAATACATTAAATGTTGAGGGCACATTTTAAGTGACTTAATCTCTAATAGTGTGCTTTGGGTAATCTAGTGCACAGTGGCATTGTGTTACACACTACATAGCAAACACACACGGATGATTTTAGGTGGGGCTTAAATTGAAAAAATGCAATCAAGTCGTGTATGATCTGTTCACTCATTCATCTTCAGTAACTACTTTATCCTGGTTAAGGATTTCATGTGAATCCAGAGATACATGTAGTGTAAAACGGGGATACAGTCTGGATGGGACTGTACTCTGTTCAGTCCAGGGCACACACATGTTCACATTCTCAATTTAGAGCCACTAATCCAACTCTCATGTTATTATGAGATCAATAAGAAAACCTGGAGAAGTCCCATGCATGCATAGGTAGAGCATGGAAAATTCCTGAACCTTTCAGTAACAGGAAAAGTAGCTGTGTCAACAAATCAGAACTTGTATGCAAAGATTGTATGATGTGGTTTCCTGAAAACTGTCCATTCCGGCTTTGGTCACTGCTCGAACATCTCGCTGTGTTTCTCCTCTTCAGATACTCTGTCCCAGAGTCATGGAGGACAGGAGGCCCCAGAAGTCATGTGAAGAGGCAATTGGATCGTTAGTGAGGCAGGAGTATGAGGCAGCGGTGGCCCATAGCACAGAGGCCCTGCTGGCCCTGGGATCGACCCCACCCACCCCCAACACAACCCTCCTCCGCAAGTGTGCACTGCTCTACCGCATAGCAGCCTTGCTACAGCTGGTGAGCTCCAAACATCTCCATAATTCATTTATATTTTGGCAGAAAATCGAGTGCCTTATTGTTTGCTCTACTCATATGTGTTTCTTGCTCATTAGCCGGTTGGATCTAAAACAACATATAACCTTTAGCCAGATACACACTTGCCTTATTAATTTTGTTAACAGGTAAAGTATAGCCAGCAACAGTTCTCAAAATGCTTACTTAAGTCAGCATTTCTCATTCCTGGTACTGGAGTATCAGAACCCTGCACATTTTGGTGTTTTTTGTCCTCTGACCGGCCTGCTTCAACCCTGTTCACGCTTCTCATTTATCTGATGAGCTGTGTGCAGGGAAAACACAGAAATGTCTGAGAAACACTGAACTAATTGATTGACTTAAGCCGTGTTTACTGTAAAACATTTTTGCCCGATTTTTAACCTGGCAGTGTCAGAAAATTTGACCACGACTGCTTCAAACTCGTCCTCATTGCATTTTAAAAACACATTTTCTCTATACTTAACATTATCAGGCCTTCGTTTCTGCAAACCCGTTTTCTGCACAAGCCCCATCAAGCTGATGGATGATGCAAGCAAAATGAAGTAATTCTTTGTGCTGGTCTAATCATTAGAGGATATTCGTTATGCAGTCTGGCATGGTGACCACACATTATTACAGTCTGTTATAAAATTCGGCCAAGATTTTATTATGATCATCTCATACAGTGTGACGAGTAATAATCGTAAGACAGCGTAAAACAGGTCCACTAGTGAGGTTAATAAAGATTTTTAATATTGAATCTTGATTATTATTGTTTTTCAGTTCATAGGTTAGTAGTATATTCTGATTAAAGCGTCTTAATTATAATTACTACTAATAATAGCAGTGATATACATTAAATTGTTCATATGTTTTTCAGAAATGTATTTTCGACCTGCAGAATAAATTTGGTTTTGGCAGCTGCGGTCAGATCACACATGCTGCACCCTTGTGACATTACACCACTTACGGTGCTGATAGCAACAGAGATTGTTTCTAAATATTCATTACATTTTAACACGCTATCACAACCGTTAATAACCTTCCAATGTAAGTCCTGTAAGACTGTGCTGTAAGTTTAGCATTTCAGTTTTATATAAAATCCATTATAACGTTTTATTGCAGTGCCAAAATTTTGGAATTATTTATATGATGATGTTATATGATGATTGCTTATCTGTGGTATTTATTGGGAGTGGAAATGTAGGCTTCCACTCAGTATATGATATGATTTCTGTTCATAAAGCAGCAGTTTGATATCTGACAATACCACTGAATAGAAATATGAACAACTTTGTTAATTCTGTTCTGACAGTGTGAAAGAAAGTTTAAGGCAAATCAACATGGTATGCCAACAGATCGTATCATTTTCTGTTTAAAAGCATGAAATACTTTTACTTAAGTTTAACACACACCTCGTGCACACAAAATAGCACTTTTCTAGCAGACTCGGAAGTCCATTAAGTCTCAGAAGTCCCAAAACACTTTCACACATTCAAAGCTTCCTTTTTCCTAATTAAATGTATTTTTTTTAACACAGATCTGAAATGACTAACTCGTATGCATAAGCACAAACACCCAGCTTCTCACTGCTCTGCTGATTTCTTGGAAATGGCTCTCAGTCTGCCTAATAGTTCTGGACTGTACAGGAGTTTCACTGAGAACGACTGGGCATCATTTCCCTCTGACTGAACATGTCAACTGACTTGTAATGTCTGCTTCTCTCTTCTCTCTACAGAAGGAGTATGATCAAGCTGATGAAGACTGTAAGCATGGTGAGTGAAAACTCAGTTTTTCTTTTGAAAGCGTGGCCTACGTGACTTGACTCTGTAATCAAAGACTGAGCTAAGAAGAGTGAGATTGGCAACGGTTTCCTTACCTGTGTGTGCCTGTCTGTGTGTGTAGTGCTGGCTGAGGAGCTGGGCAAGGGTGAGGGAAGTTTCAGGGCCGGGCTACAGAAAATGATGCTGGATGGAAGTCTAAAGGAAGTCTTTACCATTCTGTCTAAAGCTCTGTATGGAGAACCGCTGGTAAATCAGTCCACCTTTCTTTATTCTGAAGTTCTGAAATATAAAAGAGATTCTGAAATTTAAAACAAACACCTCTGCTTTGTTGAAGAATGGTATCATGGCTAAGGATATGACGAAGTTGAAGATACTCCTTTCTGAAATGGAGGTAAGGTTGTGTTTGGTGCTGTCTGTGTTAGTAGTTAGTCTTTTGGTTAGCCACATTACAGCGTGTTTAAACATGTTTCAGAATGTATTTTGTAAGATTTTATTCAGAAGAAGTTTTAAATGTGCAGAGAGACTTTCCATCCTAGTTGTAATCAGTGACCCTTATCAGCAACTTTATTTTAATGGTAATTATCTTTTGTTCAGCAGGCTGTAAGCAGTAAAATGGTGACTGAGCAGCCGGGAGAGACAGAGGAAGGTGAGTTTCCTCTAACTGACCACATCAGTTTCACAACCAAGTCAAGGCATCATATTTAGCGCCGGTCTCATGTCTTGGGTGGCTGGTTTTGGTACATGTGCTTATACATTTCTACAACTTTTTCTCTCTCTTCCCCTTTGTCTATCCTTGTTTATGTTTGCCTGGATCTGGGAACAGATGTTCAAGAAGGTTGGCAGTTTCGGCCTCCTCCTCGAGGGGTCACTAGCAGCGAGGAGTACACGTTGTGTAAAAGGTATAGTTGACCACTGTTCAGGTAGAATCGAAGAGAGAACCTTTCTTTTATTTGGATTGCAATAACATTTGTTGGCATTGACACAACATTACATTAAATAAGATATCGATTCCCCAGTAGTATTTATTTAGTATTAAGTATTGCTGCTAGTACTAATTTGTTCATTAATATTTTATAAGTTCTAAAGCGTCCAGAAAGTTTCCTGTCTCTGTCACAGGACTTTCATAGTCCATTCATGCTTTGCTCCTTAACGCACCAAGTGTTCAGAAAATGTACGTCTCTGACGTTTGTGTTTCTTTATGATGTATGGAATAGAACTGTCTAGAGTAAATACAATAATAGAAATTTGTCATGACTATCTTCCTTTTTTGGGGGAGCAAATTCAGCATTCTACTGCAAGTATGTTCCTTTGCGTGCCTGTTGAGACAAGTGTTGGTGTAACAGTGATGTTCTGTTCACATTTCTGGATGCGAGTGTTTGTATAACTTTGTGGTTGTGTGCAGGTTTTTAGAGCAGGGTCTGTGTCGGTATGGTGCACAGTGCACTTCAGCCCACTCTCAGGAGGAGCTGACCGAGTGGCAGCAGCGCTATGCCTCCAGACTCATTCGTCTCAAGCAGCAGCAAGATGGGAAGCATTACACTGAGAACTACACAGAGGCCCTCATTGAAAAGTGGATCAACTCCCTTACACCAGAGAAAGTGGTATGATGTTTAGCAAAGACCACGGTTTAGTAAAAGTGTTTGTAAATGAAATAAGCACTGTGTGAACTTTTTACCACTATTTTGGAGTGCTCCGAGTTCACCTCAATGTGATAAAATCTTCAGTTTTCAAGGCAAACACTTTTTGACTCAGTGTGCCCTTTGAGTGCCTGTGTGAGAGTAGTTTCTGAGTAAGACTTGCACGTCTTGATTTGGCATTTTTTCCAGTGAAATTTCTGCTTGCCTCCTCATTCTGGCTCTTAAATGCCAGGATCTACAAAAAAAAATGTTGACTTAGTCTGTATAAGAGTTAGTCATCTTTTTAGTCATTTTGCCTATGACGTTCAATCCAACAAGCTCCACTGGACTGCAGAGAAGTACCTAGAGAGGCAAACATGTCTAAAAGGTCCTGAACAGATTGCAGCAGCCTTTGCCATTTTATGGTGTTTTTAAATGTTCCTAATATGCTGGTTGGTTGAAGGACTGAATAGTTCTGTTAGAAATGGTCTGTACTCATTGACAGTATTCGAAATGACCTGTTAGTGCTGTACAGAGGGTTTTAATGTTCTTTTCATAGTGTTTTCTTCCCCCCCTTTTGATGTATTTGCAGCTTAATGACTGTGTAGATGGAGTTACAGTCGAACATAACTCAGATCTTTCAGTCACTGTCAGCACCAAGAAGTCATCCCATTCCTGGGCATTCTCACTTTACTGCAAGGTAGGAACACTGTAATCTTATTACCGGCTGTGTTCAGAGTGTGACTGGCTCATGTGGGTTGTGTTTGTGTTGTGTTATATTTACTCTAACAGAAGCTGCTCTGTGTAATCAAACACATTTTTTTGTTTATTTTTTGAATGACATGAGGCTGACAATTAAGCAAGGAAACAGGTTTTTCAGAATGGAACAAAGCATTGGGTTTTTTTGGTTCGTTTTAGTCTTGCTCTCACTCCTAGTGAAGTAATGGCACATTATGAGCAAATACAAACACCAAGTCCTGTAACGGTGTATCTTTTCAGTAACACAACACAGAAGAGTGTTAACATTTATTTATCATCCTAGAAACATTACAGAAATACGCACATTTCCTCCTCCTGTGTATAATGAGTCGTTGTTGTTGTTGTTGTTGTTGTTGTTGTTGTTGTTATGGATCTGCCTTGTTCAGTATGTATCAGTCTGCCTGCATTATTAACCCTCTCCTTTGTGTCACTTTTCCCGTCCAGCCTGCCCGCATGTTGCACCGCATCGCTCTACTCTATGATGCCAACCGACCTCACTTCTTCATCACAGCCGTGTCGGCAGGTGACGTCTCCACCCAGGTACCCCAGCAGGTGTGTGAGGGCGGCTGTCAGGAGTGGACTGGAGTAGGACTGCTGCAGAATGGAATGGATCACTGCCTCTACACTGTAGAGGTGGCTTTTAGAACCGAAATCTTCGGCACTTTCCGCCAGACCGTAGTCTTTGATTTCGGCTCTGAGCCAGTATTGATGCAGAGAGTGATGGTGGACGCAGCGTCTATTGAAGGTAAGATTCTTATTTTTTTAATTGTATAATGTTAGTGAACTTAATTTTTATAAACACACTGGGAAAGCTTTAGTCCTACTTAGTAGATGAAGAAATTGTAAGAAACATAGGGTCGGTTTTCATAATCAGTACTCATTGATTATATAGTGTGAGATTATGGTTTAATGATTTTTCTTATTGGTCAACATGATAATTTTGTTAACTTTTATATCTAAATTATAATCTGATGTATAATCACACTTCAGTCTAGAGTAGGTCATGCTCACAGTTGTCCCAGTACTTTCCAGAACTTTGATAACACCATATGCATATTTTTATAGTAATTATAATTAAATAATTATTCAGGAAAATGTGAATTACAATCATGTAAATTGTAATGAAACTACAGAGAGAACAGCAACAAAAAAAATAAAAAGTAAAAAAGTAGGACTGCATATCTATCACAATGTCATTCATGTGATTCTCACAGTAAAATTTCAGTGGAATAATCAAATGTACACAAATATCAAATATAATTTTACATGTACTAGATCATTGCTGGACTATACCGAAGTTGGTTTAAAACAGCCACTAAAGCAGTGGACATGTCCTTTTTTCCAGCACCAGATTTTTATTTGAGACAGATACAGCAACAGGTCTTGTAATTTTGCTCAGCTATAAGAGAAAATCTCTCTTGGTTGAGAAAAATCTGCCACTGTCTCATTCACACCAATATAACATCCTCTACTACTCCTCACCCTTGTGGCCTTGCCTCCCTTGCAGACCTGGAGCATTTGATGCAGGCACGGCAGCAGCTCCTGATGACAGCGAAGCGTTGGGACTCATCCTGCAAAACCATCGTAGAGTTCAGTCCCAATGAGAACATGGAGCTGGAGCGCAGTCTGCTCAGCCGCTATCAGATCCCATTGTCTGCTGACCAGCTTTTCACCCAGTCCGTGTTGGATAAGACTCTCACACGTGACAACTACCAGTCCCGCCTGCATGACCTGCTTTATATTGAGGAGATTGCACAGTACAAAGAAGTTAGCAAGTGAGTACTTTTAATTCCAGACCTGCAACCTTAGAGCATATCTAATAGCAGGTATATTGGTCAGGTCAATAATATGCGTAATGAGAATTAGAACAAATGCATCATTTCTCAAGAGTTACCGATTTGCTTTCTTTTGTACTAATTTGTTGTCTCTAACCACTAGAGGTCACACTTGAATCATGTTTTATGTAATGAATACAGCCGCTTTTGTGAATGTACCAGACTGCCAGTGCTACTAATTAAGAAAAGAAGCTTGCACAATCGGAGGACAATATAAGCTTTAGCACCTTGCGTGATATTTCGCAGGTGGCTGTATGTAGACGGTAGCACTTTAAAAGCCATAAAGTAGTCATAGCAGATTTCCAGGTTTGCTCAAAAGATATGGGTCAGTGTGTAAAATGTGCATTCTGCCTGACTGGAATTATACTCTTTGCTAATTTACTATTGAACCATTTGCAAAAGAGCTATTTTGACATTGCGTAACAGCAGTACTGCAGACAGCAAAAACCACAAAGTGCTTTTAACCTTTAACTTTGTTGTTTTTGCTTATTTTGTGGCGTTTGTGTATACGTGATTACATAACATCACCATATTAAAAATCATTTTGTCTTCCCAGGTTCAACATCAAGGTAAATCTGCAGCTGGTGTCCAGCTTCATGCTGACTGGAATATCTGGGGGTGCCAAGTATGCCCAAAATGGACAGCTATTCGCCCGCTTCAAGCTAACAGAGACACTGTCTGAGGATACGCTGGCAGGGCGGCTGGTAATGACGAAGGTAAACTCAGTGCTGCTATTGCCTGTGAGCCGGGATCGAATGTCTCAAGGCCACCCTGCCAGTGCGAAGGAGCGTGTCTACGAGGCCGTGATAGAGGAGAAGACTAAGGATTACATCTTTCTGCGCATCTGCAAGGACTGCTGTGATGAGCTCAATCTGATGCCTGACAGGGAGTTGCAGGTGGGATTCTGAAAAGAGTGTCAGGCAGATTTGTCTGATTCTTCCAATACATACTTCACCAGGCATGATTCATATGCTGCTTTGCACTGCATTTCTCTATTCTACTCATGAGAAACTTTTAATTCCCAGTCGGTGCTTCCCAAAACAAACGTCGGACACATTTCTGCCATTGTTTATTCTGACATTGATCCCATTGAAATCAAGCTCCTTTTGTTACTTTTAAACAGCTGCCATCATTTAAAGCTGTAATTGAATTGTGATGGCAGAATCCTAGAGCCCTTTTGTCATTGGTCTGCCTCTAAAGACCAGGCATTGCTTTAAATGGCACATGCTTTCTCCTTTAAAGTCAGCATGGTGATTCCATTGGTTACAGACACTTCCCCCATCTCACACATCCTCTACAGTACTTAAGCACCAATAAAGCTAGAAAGACAAGCTCCTTTGTTATGTGGGATCCCCATGAAATCTTTCACAGCTGGCTACTGTAATTTTAAAAGGCTCATTTGTGTATCATCAGATTCCTATGGAGTTCTGCATGAGCTTCTGGTCGGTGTGTTTGCCAGTTCTACTAGTTAGAACATTGACCAGTCTGTGAAAACATGCTTGAAAACAACTTTTATTAACAGCTTATTGCTTTTCTGAATTGCCCATTTGAAAGAAACATAAAAGATCACAAAGACCCAAGGCTGAGTTAACACATGTAGGTCGCTGTGTTGGTGGATGTGTTGATTAGGTTCCTCTCTAATCTGCTAGGTGGAGCTGCAGTTTCAGCTCAACAGGCTTCCGCTGTGTGAGATGCACTATGCTCTAGACCGCCTCCGTGACAACAGCATCCTTTTTCCTGACATCAGCCTAACTCCAATAATCCCCTGGAGCCCCAACAGGTAAAGTGAAGGAGTTTTTCACTAGACATCTGTATTTAAATACACTATATGGCCAAAAGTTTGTTGATTCACAAACAGCAGAGGTGGGACTGAATCTAAAATGGGATATCCAAATAAAAACATACAAGTGTTATTGTCAGGTCACCACAAACCTTTGGCCATCTAATGTGTTTTTACAGGCAAAGCAAATATGTAAACTTGTCCAAACATTTGTGCTCCATTATGCAGGCAATGGGACGAGCAGCTGGACCCTCGTTTAAATGCCAAGCAGAAGGAGGCCATTTTGGCCATCACCACTCCATTGTCAATCAATCTCCCTCCCGTGCTTATCATTGGACCCTACGGCACAGGCAAAACTTTTACATTGGCTCAGGCAGTGAAACACATCCTGAAACAGCCTGACACACGGTGAGTACCTGCCTTATACGTGCATCCTTTCACTCTTGAGTAAGAACCTACATTGAAACATCCCTGCTCACTGGCTTATTTTACCTCGCAGTCCACTATCTGACCTACTAAAATTTCCCAGAGCTAATGAACTAGTTTGATTTGGGGGCCATTTTGTTCGTTAAATCCTTCGTAGCCATTAACCCACTTGTAACATTCCTGCATATTTGTTTGTGTAATTGTCTCACAGGGTCCTCATCTGCACCCATTCAAACAGCGCAGCAGATCTCTACATAAAAGACTACCTTCATCCATATGTGGAGGCAGGCAATCCACATGCAAGACCTCTCAGGTATCTTTTGGTTTCTTTTGGGTAATACAGTTATTTAGGAAACAACTCTGTCTAAAATATTTTTTCAAATTCACAGCCCTCAAATAGACCTGCATAATTAAACATGGCATACGTTGCCATGCTTGCGCACACACACAGGCATCCATGCCATGGCAAAGGTTTCTGTAAACGATGTGTGGCTCTCCTTCACTATTTATGATATTTTTCACATGTTCAACAGATGTGATGTTGATATTCCTTCATTTTGTTCAAGCAACAATGAAAAGAGAATGCTGATCACATATATTTTTACAATGTAATTAGATCAGCTTGATTAGCGTGTACATTTAGTAACATCTGTGTCACCTGTACAATATCGTATAGAGACGATTAGATCACAGTCATTTATATCTACTTTGTTGCAGTACATGAATAGGTTTGAAAATACTTGAATGAATATCCGTTTCACTTCTTTTTAACCGCCACGGGCGGTGTGTAACACCTGAATAGCACCTTGTGCATGTGTGAATTTCCAGCAAGGTCATATGGTGACAGCATCTTTAAATGCCTGTTGTACTGCAGTCAATCCTTTTCTTCTTCTTGTCTGGAAACATGTAATAACACATTATGGGATGTAGTAGCTTGTAACTACTGCCAGAGCAACAGGTATATTCTGTCCTCCGAATCTACGTATATCCTCTTCGAGTTCCAATTCAGTGCATTTCTTCCGATATTGCAAAACCTTTCATAGGGTCTACCATTGGGAGTATTACTGCCCTGCATGTGTGCGGCACATACCGCTCATTTTTTCCACCGAGTTGGTTTCCGCTCTTCGCTTTTGAATGTTTTTCATGCTGTCAACTATCATCATCATGTTTTACTAGCACTCTAAAGTGGGTGCTCCCTTGACATAGCATGCACTGTTCATTTCTGAGCCTGCAGATTTTCGCAGGATTTACACAAATTCCTTAGGCCAAATGGCAACTGACACACAAACTCTAGAGAATGATTGAAGTATGACCTGATGTATTTGTTGAGATTCTACAAACATCACTACAAGACCTTGTTAGAAAATTTGTTGATTCAGGTGAAGAAACATAGGAACTTTTTTGTTGTCTGATACAAATGAATGTAGTAAATCCTAATTTCTGCCCCAGGTGATATTGAACCGTTTGTGTGTGTGTTTGTGTATAGGGTTTACTTTAGGAACCGCTGGGTGAAAACAGTGCATCCAGTGGTGCAGCAGTATTGCCTGATCTCTGGAGCTTACCTCACCTTCCAGATGCCGGCTCGGCAGGACATAGAGCGCCACCGTGTTGTGGTAGTGACGCTTAGTACCTCCCAGTACCTCTGCCAGCTTGATCTGGAACCTGGTGAGTAGTTATATATTTATATATGTGTGTGTGTGTGTATATATATATATATTTCACACACACCCCCTCTGCGTCATCTTTCAGTTCACATGTTAATTTCCACATACATGGTAACAGTTACTGAAGGCTTTTGTCGGTGTATTCTAGCACCAAATATTTCGGATTTGAGTGTGTTCTGTGAATTTTTCTACCCCGTACTTGCAATCATGATGTAACTGCAAAAATATTCTTTTGTGTTCTCTGTTGCTTTTTCGTTCATTCTCTTCACTCTCTTTCGCTCTCTCATGCCCCCTCATGTTCTCTCTCTCCTGAGAGCTTGCTGAAGCTGAAAAACCCCCGCTGCAACTAGCTTACATTATCAAGTGTTAACCCGTAATAAAGACATTTTTTAAACAATGCCCCACAAGGCATGCTGTTGAACTCCCCCTCCAGCTGAAAAAAACCCTCTCCCAAGGAGTGTTGGGGTCTGTAACAGTTTATTATGAGAAGCTAATTTCTGCCATGTATGTGTCTGCTTGCAGGGTCATCTGTTGCTAAGAGACCCAGCTTGCCTGTCTAACACGCTCAGCATCATTAGCTTCCACTGTCATCTTTTCTCCTTTTTTTTTTTCCCCCCGTCCTCTTCCCACATGTGCTTTTTTCTTTCCTTGCCTGTTTTACCATTCAGTAACAGCCAGCACTGCTGGAGTAACATGACAAAGAAGCCCTGCAGTTTTTGTTAAAGGTGTTTAAGTTGGTAAAATCATAGTGGTGTGACACCTACTCACTGTGTTTTCTTTCCAAGACCGAGATGCTTGTGGTGTGGGCTAGTGACTATAGGCCAAACAACATGTATAGAGAATATTTAAACTCTAAGCCAATAATACAAGTTGTTAATGAGACAGATGTGCACTATGATATTAATTGCCACACTTGT
Source organism: Hemibagrus wyckioides (assembly GCF_019097595.1). Classification (NCBI taxonomy): domain Eukaryota; kingdom Metazoa; phylum Chordata; class Actinopteri; order Siluriformes; family Bagridae; genus Hemibagrus; species Hemibagrus wyckioides. The sequence goes on from NC_080711.1 coordinate 10,527,783, forward strand.
CCAGGCAATTTCCTGTTAAACAGTGGCATCATTTCACCAGAACTGAACTGAACAAGTCAGTTTTCTATTGTCATCACATGACCTCCAAATTCTTATTTGTGACCATTTAGTTGTAACAGGCAGCTGAATTCAATATGGCTGATTTCACTGAACCCTAATCGTGCCAAGTTAAAGTGTGAACTTGAATTGTGATTCAAAAGCATTTATCAAAACTGCAGTTAAACATTTGTAGCAGACAAATGCCTTGACAACAAAGCCACTAACACAATATCCTGTTGGCACTGGATACCACTATTTAATCTGAACCAGCCTACGCAATCTAAGCGCTGATTGATACTTGTCTCTATTTGTTCTTGTAACATCATGCAATGCTGGACTTTTTGACATGCTGCGCACTCCACACACCCAGCGTTCGTTTACATTGGCTGTCTAATTGCTTGGCATTGTTGAGTGTGCAACATCCAGGTTGCCAATCATTCTGCTACAACATGCAATTAATTAAAAATATTACAATGTGTTGATATCCTTTAGTTGTGTATATAGTGACAAATGTGTAGCCTTATTTATTTCGCACTGATCCACTTGCATAGGTGGGGCAGCTGTTATATCTTGCTATACCCAAGTGACATGCTTGGATTGAAGCAAGCAGTCAAAAATAAATAAATAAAATTATGCTTCCAGAAAACTCCACCCACTTACTGGGAGCTCCAATGTCGACTTTAATAGGACCACTTGTCACCTGGTTTTTACATGTCCAGTCTTAGAGATGATGGGTAAACCCGTTGTAGTGTTCTCTATTGTAGCAATTTGACATGTTGTGCAGTCTGCGCTGCTTTTCTGTTCACCTCGTTAGAAAATAATTGTAATTTGAGTTACCATACCCTTCCAGTGAGCTTCTTCTCTGACGCCTTTCCGCCTGCACAGCTACTGCTTATTGGATGATTGATGCTTTGTTTACTTGTTTCTTTGCTGTTATGTGTAAATGCTTAGAGATTGTTGTGTGTATGTGTAAGGAGATAAGCAGGTTCTGAAATGCTCAAACAAGCCAATCTAGAACCCACAGTCATGCCACATTCAAAGTCACCGATGACACGTTTTTCACTATTCTAATGTTTGATGTGATCGTTAATGGACGCTTTTGGCTTGTATCTGCACCACATGATTGACTGATTTGGAAAATTGCATGTATTTACAGTTGTTCCTAACAAAGTGACAGGTGAGTTTGTATCATAAATTCAACAGAATCATAAGCTGTACATCTATATGGCTCTTTAATGTTACTCAGTCCATGTGCTTATGGTAGCCGCAGTCTCTGTAAGTCTTATTTGCCACTTGTTATTGTGTTCTATGAGAAGTATCCATGTGCACACCCATTTTCTGCTGAACCCTGTTTCACTGGTTGCTTTAATAACAGTGTAGGAATAAGTGAATATACACTTGAGTGTATACACAGGTAGGCATGTACCCCAGCCATTGTGTGTTCATTATGTGGGTGTGTGTATTTGTGTGTCTAAAGGGCTCTTCACACACATATTGTTGGATGAGGCGGCCCAGGCAATGGAGTGTGAGACCATTATGCCGTTGGCACTGGCTAATAAGAGCACACGCATCGTCCTTGCTGGAGACCACATGCAGGTACGAGATCAACCTTGTCACTCCTGAACATACATTTGTAACATTTTCAACCTTATTATCCTGGATGGATATTTAGTTACGGACGTAACAGCTCACTCTGTCCAAAATACTTTTCAATTTGATTCTGAATACTGTATTCACGATTTAATTAGTTTCTCGGGAAAGTTGGAACAAATTTCAATGAAGAAAAACTGACTGAAAAGATTGTTTTCCTCTGTACTAAAGAAAGCATTTTTGTGAGTAATACTAAAATAATTTAAAAATATTCCTGCAAACCAAGGCTTAATATTATAAACAAAACTGTAGCTTAAAAAGAAAGTAATAAATTTTCTCAATTCTTCAATTGAATAAACAGTGAGTCAGAGTTAATGATATGGAAAATGATTGACTGAAACATAATGACCTCCATCAGCTGAAATGCTTGATTTGCATGGACATTTTCTCAGCCGCAGTAGATCACAGAGGTGTGGGGATAGTGTCTGAAATTACTGAAGAGCTCTATTTAACTGTTTGTGTGTGTGTGTTTTGTGTGTGTGTAACCTTGTAGCGTATAATGTTTATTTGTCGTTGTGATCTGGAGCTATCATGCTTTCGGTCACTTCATGAATGCAGATGAGATCTGTCTTGGTAAAGAGATGCAATTCTCGTGACCTCTCCATGAAAGAACGTGTTCATGTGATAGTCATGCTCTCTGTATATTTCAACTCTATGAGATGAGACCTCAGGTTTTCAAACAATTAACTTGTATTGCATGCCTAATTAATCAAACGCTGATCATTGACATTTCCATGGAGCATTTTTGTGGCGTAAAGCATTATGCCAAAATGTATTGTTACAGCCCTACCTTATGGTGATCCTGTCTTTGCCAGATAATTCAGAAAATATTTTTCAAAGACCCCAATTTACTCCATTTTTCCTGTTATTGTCAAGCTGTCATCTGCCATCACCATTACCCTTGCTGTTCACATAGGTTTAGGGGGGGAGTCTTCTCCTATATAGAGTGATTGATCTCTTGCTCTTGTTGTAGTTGGCACAAGTTGTCAAACCGTTCATTCTGCCACAAAGGTGTTCTTCAGTGTTAACAGGTTTATTTTTGGTCCCTATTAATCCCAGCAAGGGCAATTTGTATCAGGTTTTAAACATTAAAGCAGGCCTGAGGTTTAACAGAGAGATCTGTCATCGTAGTGAAAGGAAGCCTTTTATATTGAAGTTGATACTTGAGGTGGATTACTGAGGGCGGATCACATGGCTGGCCATGTGAAATTGAATTAAATGCCACAGCAAGGAAAGAATTAACCCTCAGCTCACGTGTTGCTAGGGAACCGTGTTTTGTTCATTTCTCACATTTTCCTAATTCAATATATCCAAAAACTTAAATCCACTTATAATATTAAAACCACAGTGCGCAGGATTTCTTATTAAGTCAGGGATTGGGGGGGGAAAAGCCTTATAATATGATGTTCCTGAGCTGCTGTGATTCTCTCTGACAATCCTGTAATTGAAATTGTAACCTGTGCCGTGTAAGGGTGTCGGGTTGGAATTGGTGGGAAATTTGGGTTAGCACTTTTAAAGCTGGAGAAAATCTGACTACTTGGTGACAGACAGGGTAAGCCAGATTAACAGGAGAGGTCTTCTCTGAGGTGCTCATCTGCTATGGTAGCCCATCTGTGTCAAAGTTTTAAACGTTCTGAGATGCTTTTCCGTTCACCGCAGTTGTAAAGAGCGGTCATTTTAGATATTGTAAACTTCAGCTAAATACAGTCTGGCTATTCTTCTCTGAGCTCGTAGATTGATGCTCCTGAGCTACTGTAAGTGATCCTGACGATCCTGTAAGAAAATGTGTTTTATAGGCGCAGAAACTGGTGACAAACAGATGACAAACAGAAGCAGCAGCCAATCAGGAGAAAGTATGATATTCTATTATTCCAGATGTTACTGTGGAGGGAACAAAGCATTTTGGATCGAAATTTGATTAGCTGGATAGCTTGTGATTGCAGGCTGGTGACTAACAGGGGGTTTTGGTCATTTCCCCTGTACTTTAGTACTTTAATTGTAATAGAATCCATGAGTGACCGAGCCGTTTACTCTTCCGACCTGTCATTTACCTTTAGTCCCCAGAGTGGCACAGAGGAGACAGGAAGTATCTGTCCCTGCAGACAAACTCTGGACAGCAATCAGGCTGCTAATGAACTGCCCTTTAAAACTAAAACCCTTGCATCCTCCTTCACATCACCCCTGCTTTAATTATTCAGCTCTCACCTCTTACATGTCTGTCTGATTTCTTTGTAAATGAGATCGTCCAAGAGTGGAGTGTGATCACTGCTGGGTCTTGTTCCAGCAAAAAATCACTATATATGTGAAATATATATATATATATATATATATATATATATATATATATATATATATATATATATATATATATATATATATATATATATATATATATATAATGTGTGTATATATTATTTTATATATATATATATTTATATATATATATATATATATAGTGTGTATATATAGTGTTATATAATTACGTTTCTGCATAAAGTTTAATGCGAGTCAGTTGAAGATTGTATGTATTGAACTATGAGCTTTTCTGGTAGTACTGCAAGCATCGTCATTCATTTAAGACCCTGACAGGCTCTGTTGTGGTAATTAGGAGCTGATTACACTATCTATTTTTCTGTCAAATGTTTTTCCTTAGTAAATAATTACATTTTGTTGAATGTTGTAGGCACAACTGATGATAAATGCATTTTCTAAAAACGTTTTCTGCGAGGTTTAACATTTATGGTCCAGTGTCAGCACTTTTGTAGCAGTCAAAAGGTTTTCATCGTGGGAAAGTCAGGATGGAGGACCTTGGAGGGGGAAGGAGAGAGACTGGAGAGGGACTGAGTGCCCATCACTGTTTTAACACAAGCAATATGACGTCATATTTAAGTTATAATACCAAGATGGCTTACAGCATAACGATATCTTTATTCAGTGTATGTGATGGTATGAGTTGCGGTAAAAGTCAACAGACTATATAACTCTGTCCCCTTGTTGATTGTGTCTTGTGCTCTCATCCCTGCAGCTCAGTCCGTTTGTGTACAGTGAGTTTGCACGGGAGAGGAATCTACATGTGTCCCTGCTGGACCGGCTGTATGAGCACTATCCCTCCGAGTACCCCTGCAGGATCCTGCTATGTGAAAACTACCGCTCCCATGAGGCAATCATCAAGTAGGTGTGAACTTTTTCGCATCGCTTTTCCTGAGGAGAGAGATGTGGAAAAACAAAACACACATTAATGTGTGCTGGTGTCTGAGGGAAAACGATACACAAGTTGAATATGAAAATTCTGTTTTTTCTTTTTTCCTTTGTGATCTATATCTGTCACACGCACCATCACACACATCTTAAACAGTATTTGTTATATTGCTTGACCTTACGGTTAAGGTGTGCTTAGGAGTGAAAGCCGAAAACATGGCAAGGAAATTAATTCACAGAGCTGATTACTGCAGTTGTTATAAAACTTTCAGCTTTTTTTAAACTTCTTAGACGGGAAGAGTGAGCAAACTGTCCTTGATCTGCTTAGGTGCGGAAATGTTAATTAAAGCAGATAACTTGAGTGTCTTCTGTAGAAAGATTTGCATAGCATCTGGCTGTAATGAATCGTTTATCATAAAATCTACATACATTGTGCCGCGGCATATTTTTCTCCAGTTTAATAGGGAAGTTAAACAATGCATAAGGTGTGAAATGAATGGCATTTATTTTGTGGAAATGTTTTGTAAATTCTTTGCTTTGTGATTTGAGAGCCAGTACTAAACAGGCCCTTTTGCATTCAGAGAGAAATCCCTTTTATTTAATATGCCTATTTAAATGAATCTCATTTGTTGCCTGTATTTTTGATATTTATAAAACCGAACGTAAATAGCACGCTGCTAATAAATATTTGGAGGTTCTAGAAAGGTTAAGTTTGTAAAGTATAGTATGGTAAGGTTTAATAATAGTATAGTGGAGACAGATCTTAGCCTGTTGAGTGACCTTTATGAAGCAACCAGTGCTGACTCTGTAGTTTGCTCCCGGCGGCTGCAGCTACACATCGGATCTGTTCTACGAGGGCAAGCTGATGGCCAGCGGCAAGCAGCCCCCACATAAGGACTTCTACCCTCTGACCTTCTTCACGGCTCGCGGGGAGGACGTGCAGGAGAAGAACAGCACGGCTTACTACAACAATGCTGAGGTAGCAATCCAGTGAACTGCCAGACTTGCTTTTCTCTTTATAGAAGACCTTATAACAGTAACATTAACACTGACCTTATAACAATATTGTAATAACGTGACTGAAACCACATATGACTAAAGTACAACGATGAGGTCATTTATGCTTAGGGTTGGTTCATGCCGTAAAAGCAGATATCTTCAGTAAGAGTTCTTGTGTGTGCAGGTATTTGAGATTGTCGAGCGGGTGGAGGAAATAAGAAAGAAGTGGCCAGTAGCGTGGGGGAAGCTGGACGAAGGCAGCATCGGCGTCGTGTCCCCTTATGCAGACCAGGTGTTTCGCATCCGAGCTGAGCTCCGCAAAAAACGCATGCCCGAGGTCAGCGTGGAGCGAGTGCTCAATGTCCAGGGTGAGTGCGGGAGCTGAACGCAGGTCTGACACCTGTGATGAGGTTTGTTCTGTCTTGATAGGAGAGCATGATGTGTTCAACTATAGTAATCTTCTGAGGTTATAACACAAATCAGAATCGTGCAAAATCACAAAAGAGTATGTTTACAGTGAAATCTATAGAAAGCTTTTCTCAAATTCTACATCCAAGCACCTTGCCAGGGCTTTCTTCCTTGTTCTAATTGGTTGGTCGTCCACATTATGTGTTTGTTTTATTTCCCTCCCATTTAGAGAGCCTGGGGTGGCTCAGAAATATTTTATTGAAGCGGCTAGAATGCAACGAGAGCTAATATCACGAATATTACAAAAAGTTTTCCGACTTAAAAGTAGGTTTGGTCACTTTTTAAAGTTATTTATATAATATCCTTCCTTTGCAGTATTTGCTTACCAAGTCCTAAAGCATATGTTCTAAATTCAAGTCTGTAGTCCACAGTTTCAGGTTTTTTTTTTATTGCTCTTAGAAAATAAATGGCTGTCTAATGAGCATCTGAATGTTGGTGGATTGAAAAGATGAACATGTTGACAGGGCAGGGTGTCCCTAGGAATAAACCTCTGGCATCAGAATGATTAAGAATCTCCATTGCATGTTTCATCATATTAGACATAACATTAGAGCAGCCAGCTTGTATTCGGAAGCATGTGGGTTTACCTCCTGGTCTGTATGTTTCCTGCAGTTTTGCTCTGATAGATTTTACTGGCTTCCAGAATGACTGTGCATTTCACATGTCCACAGTTTTGCATGTGTTAAGTTTTCTAACTATGGATTAAAAAACAAAGCTGTTCCAGGACACTGAGTATGTGTAAATGATCTCTAAAGCTTAAAATAAAAAAAAAAGTTGACTCATGACATTACCATTTTACCCTGCAAAACAATTCAGAATAGTTCATAGTTCAAAGCCCGTGACTATGAATAGTGATTAAAATATGGTGCAAATGCAACCAAATTATATTGTTGAACCCATTTATAATGAACCTTGTGTTTGTTGACGTGTTTTGCTTCAGTGACTGCACTTCGTTTGACATTTATATGGAAATAAATGAATGTGGACTCGCATTCAGCGCCAACAATCACCCAATTCTAGACCAGCGTGTAAAGAGTCGCCAAGAGAGACGACTGGAGGGGGGAACTGAGTGACTGAAATCCCTTAAGCACTGCGAGTTTCATCACACTAGCAGGGGCAGTGATGGTTGAAGCGCTAGATTAGTTTGTGCATAATTGATGAGATGTTTGACTACCTGGGCAATTCCACTGAAATTGCCTCGTGAAGGAGTGCAGGTCCTCAGGTGCTCATTCCCCTCAGTGATTAATGTGAAATAATCCTTCCTTTTGTCCTGTGGTAACGAAGTCCCACATCAAACTCAATCAGTTGCACGTCTCAAAGTCACTAGAAAAACAGTCTCTGATGCAACTGTTCCATTTGTATGATAAAGAGCATCTCATCAGACTCTTATAAACACTTAGAGATTTCCATTTTAGAAGAGCTTGCTTGCTGTGCACTTGTCATTAGGACTTGTTGTGTGCTGTAAGGTATGGTGGTTGACGCATCACAACAGATCTATATTTTTTCATCATTAAGCCTGATGCTGTACTTCATATAGTTCAATACCATTTATTCAAGCAATATTCTTTAAATCAAACAAAAATGAAGGTTTGTTTTTATACATCATCATTGGCATGTTTTATGCCAGTCTTGGGCGTTTGCGAGCTTGTGTACGAGTACATCAGTGTTGCTGTATAATAACTCCTGCCTCCTTCCTTTAGGTAAGCAGTTCCGTGTGCTTTTCCTGAGCACAGTTCGCACCCGCCACACCTGTAAGCACAAGCAGACGGCCATCAAGAGGAAGGAACAGCTGGTGGAAGACTCCACCGAGGATCTGGACTACGGCTTCCTATCCAACTACAAACTCCTGAACACTGCCATCACACGAGCCCAGTCCCTAGTGGCTGTGGTGGGAGACCCCATAGCGTTGTGCTCCGTGGGCCGCTGCAGGTAATCACACACCCTCAGAGCACAATCAATGTAACTGCCTGTAAGTCAGTGGGCCAGTTTTTAATGGGAGTTAATATTTAAAAGCCTGTTTTGTTCGGTCAGCTGAGTAGTGAATAAAGATGGCTCAGGGGTGCTCTGGGTCATTATGTGGTGTTTGATTTTGTGGAGAGATCATTCTTGTGTAGAGCTGCATACATTTCATTCTTCAGATTGAGTACATGTTTTTGTTCCTTGCCTATATCTATAGTGATAGTAAAATTAGTAGCATTGTATTAATCATTAATTTTATTCTGATTGTATTTGTTGCTGAGTTTAATGTTTATGGTTTTTAAACAGTGTCTTTAATAGTGTGTGCGCCCTGAAATTGGTACTTGCTGCTGTAAACTGTACCTTGATTCGTGAACACGGTGATGGGAAGCGAGTGTGTCTCGCGAGTGTGCTTGCAAAGCTGAGCTTCTGTGTTGTGATGGTTTGTCTGCATGCTTGCTTCACTGCTCTACGCAATGAGTTTCATCATGTAGGAAGATGCTGTAGTTCTTACTGTCGTTCTAGTTCTTAGTCTTACATCTCGATTACTGTTTCACCTGTTGATTAGTGTGGCATCGTACAATAAGCTTACATCACATTGTCATGTAGGATTCCATGCTGGTATCAGAACATTTTTGCGAGCAAGTTTGCATGGTATTCCAGTTCACTATGAATACCGATGTTTCCCTGGTGTCATTGTTTATGAAAAGCAATTAATGAACTCCTCCTTAGAGCTCATCTGATGTTGTGGCTTAATTGTGATGCAGCATATGATGCCTATAAAATGTAACTGCAGCTTTTTCCTCAAAGATCTGATTTCAGAAATTGAAGCTGCCGTTTTAATTAGTGTTCTGTTTATTGTTATTAGTTAATAATGGTTTATTCCTTATGTTAATTGGGCAGGCTACCGGTGAAATTGCATCTGGTGGAGCTCTGAGAGGATTTTTAATGCTTTTTCGAACATTAAGTGTACCTGGCATCAGCCTGCTCTGTGCGCTAGTCTGAAGGTGGCCAGGCGCTCACAGCTTCCCCAGAGAAAGTCCCAGCTTTCAGTTCGCCTGGCACACTCCAGCTTCACGCTGTGCCCTTTAGCGCCAGGGGATAGTGAGGAAAATGCAAATTCACTTGGCGCTTTTTCCTGGGTGCGTGGGCAGGAGATAGTGTGAAGCTACTGCACTTGCTACCGATTTGTATTTGTGTGTCCGTAGTCTTGTTCAAACTGAGAAATAGAGTTTGAATGTCAGAAAATGGTGTGAAGCTTAACCATGAAAAGCAGCTCTAATATATTCAGTGTTCGGTGGGGAAAAAGACGGATGCTCTGATTTCTGACTTTTTAAAAAAAATAAAAATAAAAAAAGATTTGTTGCACAACTCGAGTTGGTCCTCTGTTGCTGAGATAGCATGTTAATGCACGCTTCTCGAGAGCACTGCCCATCAGTCCTTGCTCCCCAATCCCTATCCTCCCTAGCTGCAGCTCCACTGTCGCTATGGTGACTGCCTCACATCAGCCATTCATTGGAGCCCAGCTAAAGGAAATGTCAAGCCGAAGGGCCCAGCAATTAAATCAATCTCCGTCTGTGTGCATGCATGTTGTGGTAGGAGGAGATGCAGTGCTCTTTGCCAATGTTATAGTCAATAATCTATTCAACACGTAGCTTTGGAGAATCAGTAGTCTAAATACAAGTAGGAATGCAACCTGCTTTGAAAAAATGGATTCTCTAGACCATTGGTTCTCAGAGTGGGATCTGGGGACTCTATTATGAATCAGTGTAATGCAAACCTCATTGTAAAAATAATAATAATAATAATAATATGTTGGCCTGTAAATAACATTTACTGGAATTTAATGTGCTATGACTGTAGAAGGTCCAGGAATAAAAGGAAAGAGAAAATCAATGTGTCACATTTACTTTAAGACATGACAACATTAACAGTAGAAGACACAAAACTAACATTACTAACACCAGCAAGAATATTCAGAAGAATATATATGAATAGAATTGTATCATGCATAATGATTTATGGAAATGACTTTTGTTATTCACCAAGTCACCAGAAATGTGTCTGAAGAACGCACCAACCGATGAAGCCACCAAATCACACTCGTCACCCTTGCAAACTCCCATGTGCTTTACTTCAGACATGACAAAAAAACTTTATAAGTGCATAAAATGGTAATATTATCGTTATCCATTTGGGTTATCATTTTCTTCTGCTAAAACGTAATATATTCCAGTTGTCTTTCCAGACAGTATCAGTCTGTTTTGATATGCAGATTATAGTTATAAATATGCAAATTAGTCCATTGACACCATTTAGCGGCTTCTCATGAGCTTCTCATTTTTTTTAAAGCATGCATTACCTGCTTTTTTTTTTTTTTTTTTTTTAAATGAGTAGACAAACAGAGACACACACAAACACAAAATCTTTCTGGTGTGAGAGGCTGTTTTGTTGACTTGACCTGGCATTAATGATCCTGCTCTCCTGAACGGCATTAATGCGCTCAGAGGAGATTGCGGGACGATTGCGTCTAGACTGTGACGCAAACATTCCCTCATTCCCTGCATTAGCGTAATCAATTACAACTATTATTTTCCCAAATTGCAGCACATTTTTAGAACTCCACCACCCTGCGATATAAGCCCCGGCTGCTGTTTAGGAGACGTTTGATGTCCATAAGCACTTAGTTTGAGTGCTTAGTCTTTTTTTGCACATTTGAGTCCTAAGATTTTCTCTTGGCAAGCTAGCAAATTCCTCATTTTATTTATTTATTTCTTCTTCTGATTAGATTAGGTTATTGACTTTCATATTTGCAGCTCGTGTGGTTTTTGCCTTATCTGAAAGCATTGCAGAATGAGGATATGGAACAGTGGCCATGCCTTGTTACATGCTGTCGCTGACATTTCTTGACTGAACGCTCTGCAAGCTGGGTTTCAAAAATGCAAAGCTTGAAAATGATGCAAGGGTTTTGTTGTTCCGTTGTTGTCCTCGTGTGGGTTCCAGTTTTCTGACTTGTTTTAAACGCTTGCTTAATTATGAAGGCACATTTTTCTCCATGCTTTCCTAGTACCACTTCACTTACATTATCATCTTTTCAACTCGTACTTTTAGTGGAAGCCACCCTACGTAACGTCAGCTTGTGTGCTGCTTTTGTGTACTGGTTAGTTGCACAGCTGAAATGTTGTTGTGTCCCAGTTAAACAGATTGGATCCCCTCCTGAGAGCAAAATTTGTCATAGCAGCACGGCTTCGGGTTTTGACGTAGATTTCAGTTTCCCTTCACCCGTTGTGTTTGGAATTACCTGATGTTATTAACATGGTTTTCCAGCAGTTTTTGTTGACATCAGTGTGTTCTTTTATTTATTTATTTATTTATTTATTTATGAACATTTCTTTCACTCTCTTACTCTTTTTTTTATTTTGATCTGTAAATAAATAATAGCTTACTGGTTTATTGAGATACTCTTGACTAGCTAATCTGTCTAGCTGGGTGAAAGTGATTTCGAGATAATGTCGTGTATGCAGCAAGCACAGCTGTGACTGTAGACCATCCTGCTCACTGTACACATCTCTCTGGCCTTGCGCAGAAAATTCTGGGAAACATTCATCTCCATCTGCCACGATAACAGCAGTCTGCATGGAATCACATTCGAGCAGATCAAGGCCCAGCTGGAGGCTCTGGAGCTGAAGAAGACCTATGTGCTGAACCCACTGGCTCCGGAGTTCATCCCCCGAGCCCTCAGAGCCCAGCAGCCCCAGGGACCCGGGAAACACCAGCACTCCCCACCTAAGGTATGAACCAAATGCCATTCTGCTAGAGCTAAATCATACCAGAGCAAATCTCTAAAGCAAGCAAGCTTTTGCTGCACTCATGACAGCAGCTATATTTGTTTCACTCTACTACAGTTGTTAATGATAAAGAGATTAACAACCACATTAATCCACACATGCTACATACAAAACGTATAGAAAACTTAAGGGAAAAAAAGATCTCAGGTGTGCTCTCGGGAGCATGTATGATTTATTACACTCTCATTGGATATGGCGACACTGTTAAACGTCTAATTTGCATAAAGGTAATCTCTGTTTCAGCTTTTTTTACACCATTCCTCCTGCCCATTTCACATTATCAGTTGTTCTGTCTCCCGCTGCGGTAGGTCGTCATCTCGCGTGAAATTGAACAAATTCCGGCTACTGTGTTTTCATGTTTAAAGTCTGTGTGAGCTCAGGGTTAGAAGGGTTGTGTTCCTGGTGAATGTATCTCATCTAATCTTTTCCAAATGCACATCCTACACACTGTCAAATTAGATATTGATTTCTAGAGATTTTTAGAGGTGGTTATGGATATTTAGGCCAGTTTTTTGTGCGTCACAACACAGTTAAGACGTTCTATAGTAACACTGAATCACCTAAATAAAACCTGCACACTGGATAATTTGACACAAAGACCAGAAAACCCAAACCTAAATGATGTATTTGTGAAATGAAAAACCATGACCAGTCGTTAACTGGAAAAAATTGCTTTCTGTTAAATATATTAAGTAGTTACATGTGTAGCCCCCAAAATAATCTAAACCATAAAAATGTTTGCAACATGTCTGAGTGAGTGAGCGAGTGTGTACTGGGCTGGCACAGTGTGTGTTCAGATACCTATGAATAAGTGAAGAGTGCTCACGTTCTGCCTGTTCTTGGCAGGTAGGTGAAGAGAATATGTCTAAGTGGGATCCAAGAAGGAGCAAACCTTTTAGATGAATAATATGCTAATGAATCCTACTCCTATAGAAGGAAGGGGTAGAGAAGATCATTGAGATAGGAAGAAGACCTCTCAATTTATCTGTCTGCCTTACCATCATTTTCTCTTCTTCCCTATCTACCTTCATGGAAGCTTGACTCTTCTTCTCTTGCTCTTACTTAGGCTGTTTGATAATTCACTTTCCTCTTGTCTTTGTTCTTGTTTTTTTCTCCCCATTCCTTTATTGGATCGCTTTTGTTTCCTTCTCTCTTCAGTTCAACCCATTTGTCTTTAGATTAATAAAAGACATCATTTGCCCTTTTGCCCTCTGATTGGCATGATTGGATGTGTTATTGGTGAACTATTAAGCATGACTTTCATGGAAGCTTTGTGGGAAGACTTATTTTTCCATGCAAGCCTACTAATGTGATAAATGCTTTGCTTCAAAGACTACTAATATCTGAGATTAATGCTGTTTGTGACGAGACTTGAATGCCTCCCATTGTTAGTATTTGCTGAAGCTACAGAGTTATTCCTACCGAGAGCGGGATAATAGCTCAGACCTTGAAATGCATTGAAAAAAGTACCTCCAAAACCTGACCAGAAAAGGCCACCTATCTCTTTGAGGTTATTTGATTCTGTGATTTAATGCGCACTGTTGCTATGGAAACTGTTCATGAAAGCCAGAGTAACTTTTCTAAATAAAATTTTAAAAAAAAAGCATGAATGAGCAAAGGGGTAGGGAGTCTGTAATGGACGTCTACAGTATCAATAACCCATCTGAAACAGACTTCAATGTATCTACAGAGACCGAGCTGTCATTGGCAACAGTTTTCCAAGTGGCCTTTCAATAGTCCAGTGCTGCCTATAGTTATCCTCTGAATCACACCTCTTGTTCTCATGCAGAACAATAACCATAATTAAATTTGTCCTTTAGTTGTTTAGTGAATGAGGGTTTTCATGTTATAAGAATACTTGAGTAATTCCATAAAATAACAAAATGGTATTTGATTAAATTTGACACGTATGTCTGCCCAGCATTTTCTTTTTTTTTTTTTTAAAGCTACTAGACGAACAATTTCGGAATTTCTCTCACTGTTTTTAAGAAACATAAGTTTTTGAGAACATATACGTGGGTTGTGCTGTGTCATGGCTATGAGTGACATGTCAGTTCACACATACTTGAGTGCAATACAGGAACACACCTCCGATTACTCACTAACTGGCTATCATGAGTTTTCTAGCTCAACAACTTCACAACTAGGTGTCTGTACGACAAGGGTAAATTGGATGAATAATATGTTATTCACTGGCCCCCCACTAAATTAGAGCCCGGCAAACACCTAACGTTCAGCGAGGGGAAAAAACACTACATCTAAATCCATTTCTCTCTTCTAGTACCATGTGGACTCTTTCACACCCGTACTCCTGTTTGCTTTGTTTACTTTCCATCTGTCTTGAGTGGCAGCTGGCTCTCATCTGTCACTGTACCAGTCACACCTTCCAGCCTGAAGTTGGGGCGTGATGAAGATTGATGTATCTGAACTGGCGTATGACATATTCATACAAATTTGGGTCTGAAAATCCTGACACAGTGTACATTTTTTGTCCCCTGACTCATGATGTGGGTTTTTTTTTTTTGGTCGTAACTAAAATCTGTTTAACAGATGGAGGGAAGTAGAACGAGTATGCAAGCTATTAAAACATTAGATTATTGTTAAGACTCAAAATTGTTAATCCATTTCTCTGTTAGGAAAGTTTTCCCGACTCCTTTCTCTCTCTCTCTCTCTTTTTTTTTTTTTGGACTGGGTTTGTTCTATATTTGGTGTTTGGGGTAAGTGGTTCAACCTTGTACACCATGCCTTTGTGAATATCATTTCTTTTAAATGTTAAAATGCAAAACAATAAATCAGCCAACAATGGCATATATTACAGTTATTGAAACGATAAGCACTGCAATCTGTAACCAGCGATTTGCCGACTACCTTTAACGGTGATTGAACTGGCCCCAGCGTTCGGATGGGCGCAATCACCGAAATGGTCATTGACGCTTTGGCGTGTCATTCTGCATGCATACAAATGGCATCGATTTGTTGTGAAAAGGAATGCCTTCTTCATGGATTACTTCAGTGGGCTCTGATTTGGGAAGCTGTTGCCAGTGCTACAAACGTGAGCTGCAAGAGCCTCTGTGCAATTACACCGTGAAGAAAGGAATTGTTCGGCATGTAAGCTTCTAAACGAGGCACCACTCTCCCAGCAGTGCTTTCGTCATTGTTCCCATTCCCAACTCTCCGTTGTTCAAAGCCCATTCAACTACTCGTGTCACTGTTGTCCCAGTCTGTTCTGCTGATGTGCTTTTGTGACTGCCACAATGCTGCATTGAGCAGTTAGTAGTCTCTCCTGGGTGAATAGTGTTTTAGGAGTGGAAAGTTGCTCTTGGTATTTCATTGTGCTGCAATGTAGTCATTTGTTTTGTGATTTTATCTCATGCCAAAAGATAGCCCTAATACCTCTACTCCATTTATAACCCCAAATACCCAATACTCACCAGGCCCACCCAGCGTTGAGAGCAGCGATAGATGCTTGCCTTTTCCGCTTAACTCAGACGCTCCTCTTCTTTGCAGGTGAAGGGACAGCTTGCCAATCATGCAGAACACTTTCCTCCTGAAGGATTTGGTAAGTTTCTCACAGGCATTCGCCATCAATATAGTGCTTTACTGGATAGTAGGTTCAAGTTTCAGCATTGTACAGTTTCTAAATGTCTGTAAATTTGTTGATTGCTTGTTATTTCTATTTTTTTTGTACAATAGCAAATATATTTATTTTCTATACACATTCCTTGCTGCATCCCCGGGATGGAATAGTGTTGCGGTAATGCCGAGGGAAGGATATTTTTTGCAGGCTGTTCCCTTTGAAGGGGAGGTATCGAGAATATTATTGGTGTGGTTTGCAAGCACTGCCCCTGCAAATCGAGGTCATTAGTTTGTAGATCACCGAGTGATCAGTGAGGCAGAAAAGGGTGAGAATACACAGAGCCTTCGATTTTTCAGTCATTTGGGGAAAGGAATTGTGTTGAGATCAGTCAAGTGGATCCAGCTTCATCTCAGCCCCACTTCTGCCCAATGAAAACATCAGCCCTCCGTTAGTATGTGAAACCAGCTCCTGTTTACTCGGAAGTACTCCTCTGGATTGCTTGGAGTGGTTGAGTAAACCTTGTGTTTTTGATGGTGTGTATTAGAGTTCGACATAAACTCGGAGCCCTGTTTTAATAGATAATAGATACTTAATAATAATAATAATAATAATAATACTTAATAAGATACTAATAGATAGATACTTTATTCATCCCAAAGGGAAATTCACAATACATTGTGAAACATATCTGAGATAAGATGATGAGTGCACAATTTAAAATTGGAGCCATATTAGAGAAAGAACACTTTAAAATACTGCATATGGCCAAAAGTTTGTGAACACATGCCTTCCCCTACATATTGCCATAAATTTGGAAACACACAGTTGTATACATGTCTTTGTTTCTTGTGGCAAATAAAATGTAGTGTTAGATTTAGCAAACGTATAATATTCTATGTATACTATTCTACGTCAGCAGTAGCAAGAACCTTTGAGAAACAAATATTGGGTAACTGTTTGGGTTATGTTCTAGTAGTGGCTATTTTGCAGGTTGATCACTGTTGCATGTGGCACTTATTACCATCCTGCTGTGATACTCCTCTCAAGCTTCTTGTGATTGCTGTCTTGGTTCACTGCTGTGTGTGTGTATGTGTGTTTAGTTCAGCCCAGCGCTGCTGTGTTAATGGGGAATCCCATCCAAGCTTTCACTCCAACGGGAGGAGCAGCACCACCATCTGGCAAATCCCCCAGTCCTGTACAGCGCATTGACCCTCACACTGGAGCCAGCATCCTTTATGTGCCCGCTGTCTATGGGGGGAACATGGTCATGCCTATGTCTCTGCCGGTGAGTATTGCCGCTGGCATGTTTGGTATATATGGTTTCATACCATAAAATTCTCTTGGGTTTTAAAAATTACACTTACCGTCCACTTTTATTAAGGAAATCTGCACATTCATGCACTTATCTAACAGCCAATCATGTAGCAGCAGCACAGTACAAGTCATGCAGATACAGGTCCGAAGCTTCAGGTAACATTCAAATCAAACTCCTGTAAAGCCCATATACCTCAAGGTTCAGTGTTTGTGCATGCTGAGATGCACAAACTCACCACCTTTGTAGAGAGGGAATACTTGAGCTACAATATCCTTCCTGGTAGCTTGAAACAATCTGGCCATTTTACTCTGAACTCTCTTAGCAACAAGGCATTTTCACCCACAGAACTGTCGACCACTCAGTGCTTTTTGTTTTTCACACCATTCTGCATAGACTCTAGAGACTAAACTCTCAGTTTCTGATTTTCTTAAGCCAGCCCGTCTGGAACCACCATCCATGCCATGATTAAAGTCACAATGATCACATTATTTCCACATTCTGATGAACATTAACTGAAGCTCTTGACCTGTATCTGCATGATTTTTGCATTTTGCTGCTGTCACATTATTGGCAGATTAGATAACTGCGTGAGCGTACTGGTGTTCATAATATAGTGGATGGAGAGTCTATAATTTTTTCAGATCTGGCAACTATGTAGGAAAATGGGAGCAAGGTGGATTCTGCTGTTGTATTTTCTAAGAGAATTTACTGGAATGCTAGCATATCTTGGTCCTCTTTTTAAACATAGACTGAGCCAATTGAAGCATGATATTTCCAGTGCATGTTTGGCCAGTTTTAATGATCCGGATAACTGTGTGTGTAAACAATGATTACAGTCCTCCGAACACTTTCTGTGAACAATCAAGAGTTTGATGGCAGGGTCAGCAGTACAAAAAGGGGTTTTGACTGACATTTGAACAACCCCAAAAATAAAATAAAGTCTTCGTATACAAAGATTTAGAGTTTGACATTCTAATAATACATTCATTTGAAACAAAACAAAGGTAAAAAATAACTTGCCCATAAAACAACACAGTTGCCCATTTTTATGTACCCCAATTATACAATCTCTGCTTAGACTCTTCTGTTGCAATATTTTCCAGTTGCCATGGCCAGGCTATCAGAACCGCTTTGCTATGGACCCTCGCATCATGAGTCATCCGGCAGCCATGGCGGCCTATAACCTGAATCTGCGGCCCCCTGTCAGTCGGGCATCACCAGTGCTTTATGGCCTGAACCAGCCATCCCCGCTAGGCATTGGCCAACTTCCATCCACTGACAAGGACCTGTTGCAGGAACCTACTGCCAATGGTACTGTAATCTTTGATGCTCTGTTTCTTTTGTTAAAGGATGGTACAGATACTGAAAACAAGCATGTGTGTTCTGGGATGTGAATGTGTGGTGATACGGCATAGAAAATGTTTTTGCCTCAAAGTGCACTTTTAGTACATGACTCTCTAACCACTTAAAATATCTGAAAAGGTAAGAGCTTAAGCAGACATGTCTTTTACAGCTTGTACTATCTGCTCAGCTCTTCTCTGCTTTTAATTTGAAAATATTTATATTATTTACTTTTGCACCCATTAATTAAATTGGTTTACAAATCTGTGAAAATATAATCTGCCGGCTTGTGAAGTAGAAAGTTTAACAAACCAATGGACTCTGAAAGAGTCCATTGGTCCATTGGATCCATAGATCAGTCTTTAGAGTGATCTATGTTTCTCATAGGGAGCTAGTTTGAGACTCAGATGAACTGATGCACCATGCTCTTTACAGGAAAGGTTGACATTAATGGAAAAGTGGAGCATAGCAGGTTGCTGACACCTGAAAGGAAAGCGCCTGAGCTGAAGGATAAACAGGTATACATCCATCTATCATTACATAAGATTTTGCTGGGTGCAGAACAACATTCATGCATGCTGTAATCAACTGATCAGTTGCCATGGTTTCATGATTTTTTTTTTTTTTTTTTTTTTTTTTTTTTTTTTGTTGTCACAGTTTTGTTATATTCGCTACCTTCTTTCCCAGGGAGAGCCTGAGCCAGTCCAGAACAAAAGCCCTGAAACCCATGCAGGCCTGGTGTTTCCCCCCAGCCGTTTGCTGCGTAAAGACCCGCCTACCCAGCGTCCACCACTCGGCTTCCCTTTACCCCCTCCTCACCCAGCGTTTGCCCCCCATGCCCCTCCTGGCCCCCTGGCACATTATGGCCTCCCTAGACCTCCCCTTCGCGTTCAGACCCAACAGCCACCGCCATCTGCCTTCCCACCCTCATTTTTCGGGGGCCATCCTCTGGCCCAGCGCACCCTGCACTCTCCTGGGCTGGACGGCCTTGACGGAGGGGAGAGCATGATGGGCACTGTCCCTGATGATCTGAAGAATGTTGTGAGAGGAATGCCTCCCCAACACCAGCCCCATCAGCAGCCAATGCGCCTCAACAGCTTCGGGGAGGAGAGTCTCGACTCACTGCTTGGCGACTCTCTGGGTACGTATGCACTGTTTTTAGATTCGCCATTGGCACTCCACCACTTCAACCCAGAATCACTTTATCACCATGAGAATTAGGAATTTATCAGTAAATTAAACATGATAACATCAGATTTCTTGGCTACGTTGTCTTTGTGCTGTCAATATTTATATGATAATGTTGGTTTTTTTAAATTGTTTTCCCTAATCAAGATCTGATATGCCCCCAGTATGGCTGTGTGTAATGCCTGACCATTTTGCTGTAAAATCTGATTGTCCATCTGCTTGCTAGTCTAATGAGCAGCAGGTTTTCTGAACCTTGCCAGGCATCTTCTGCTAGCTTGTGTTTAACTGAGTCTCCATGAATTCTCAACAAAATTGTGCTGTTTAATGGAAATTAATAGGCCTTTATTTTAATACCTGTTGCAAACGCACACATCCACACTCAGTCTGAAACCTGCTTTTTCTTTTCAGACGGTCAGAGCTGTTCTGGCATGGAGACACTGGCTCCTCAACCACAGCAGCAGCAGTCGGTGCGTATAGGTCAGTGGAATGAGCCAGGGCCCTTCCTGCAAGGTGCTGTGCCTCCTTTCACACTGGCCCAGCAGTTGGCACACCTGGGTCAGCCAGGCATGCGGATCCCCCAGCAGCTGCTCCGTGCCAACTGGGGCCTAGGTACCACTGCTGAGGACGAGCCCCGAGCACCCATGCCCAGGTCAGTCCAAGCTCTATGCAAAACTGGTCATCACAATATGACTAAAAGAGGGTTTGTGCAGTATACCCTATTCTGTTTGAATGACCAGTTAATTAGCATGTTTTACTTTTAGATACAGATTTTATATAGTAGATGTGTATATATATATTGTATAGGTTCAAGTTATACAATAAACATGTATGACCACATGTGATTAGGGATCACCTATATATCCCACTTTGTTTTCCTATTTTTCCAAACATAGTTGCGGAGTCAGAAGGCACTGCTCTTGCTTTAATATGGTGTATTAGTAATTGGATTATGAAATTCTAATGTAGCCTGTTTCTTCCACCCCTTCCATCTGCAGGTATCCTGGTCTCCCACGTGAGTCGCTCCCTCAAGAGTCATATGAGCCACGTGAAGCTGCTGAAATGCCCCCTCCTCAGTCACGCCTGCTACAGTACCGGCAGGTACAGCAGCCCCATGTTCCTGGGGAGCTGCCCTCACCTTCCACTGCCACCTCTTCCCTTCCTTCATCCACCTCCAGCATTTCCAACAACCACAACCATACTCCGGTATCGGGGCCTTTCCCTTTCCCAGAGACAAGCCGTGATCTCCCTTTTCACCAGCAACAGGCCTTCAGCCAGGCCGCCCTCCCTCTACCCCCTGAGCACGTGCCCGTCAAGTACCTTCTGTCTGAGGCTCACTGGCACCATGCCGGGACACAGCAGTCCCCGACGCTGACATTTGGCCTGCAGCAGGGCCCCTTTACACAGCTTCAGCTTCAACAGCACAAACAGCAACAACAGCAGCTCCAGGCCCCACACAATGCCCTGCACAGTCTAGAAGAGGTGAGACTCCTAAAAGAATGTGTCCAAAATTTTTTTTGGTTGCATTTACAGGAAGTCAGGTTAAAAATAATTCATTACCAAACTTCTCTTATCCTCTCTTTCTCAGTATGAACCACGAGGGCCCGGACGGCCCCTGTACCAGAGGCGGATATCCTCCAGCTCTCCTCAGCCATACGGGGAGAGTGTGGTGCAGTGTAAGGAGTCTCAGGATCCCACAGCCTGTTTCACATACCCCCCTGCAGACATGTGGCCCAGCCCAGGCCCCGCTCCACTCCACAACATTCCATGCAATGGAGCGAGTCACCTCGTCCCTCAGAGGGATATTTTAGGTGAGTTAGTAAAACACTGAAGTCTGTTGGGAGCTAGTTATATTTCTTTAATGACCTTCAAATTAGCAGATTTACTTACAGTTCAACTCGTCTAAAGAGCGTACTTTTGATGTGTCAGCATTCCCAGTCATGTAAAAGTCTGTTTTGAACTTTTAACCGTGTCAGAGCAGTGTGTAACAGTTTGATCACAACAGCACACATCAGCAATATAGCTTTCAGAACCAGTTTTGCTTTCAAATTATTTGTATTCAGAGACAGAATGTTGTACTGTATTGTGAATACACGCATGTAATTCATAACCTACTTATTCTTTAAAATAATTTTCTAATTAAATAGAAAATTAAGCAAAGGAAAATTATTTTTGCATAAATATTACATCTGACAGTTTTCAAAAGTGTTCGAAAAACAGAACATTGCCTGGTCTTTTTTCCAATCTATAACTGTCCAGTTTTGGTGAGCTTGATCCCACTTTAGCCTCAGATTTCTGTTCTTGGCTGACAGGAGTGGAGCCACTGACATAGATTTCCGCCGCTGTAGCCCTTGCACCTCAAAATGTCACATGACTTTTGTGCAGCACTATGTGTGTAGTGTATAATATATATACTCTAAACAGCATGTTGCTTATAATTTTGCACTGTTCTCCTTTTCAGTTTCTAAGGCGGTGAATGCTGCAGAGGAACACGTCCAGGCTGAGTGTGTGCAGCAGCCTCCTCACTCCGCTGGCCTTGCAGTGCTTCAGCAGCATGGACAGTTTCCAGCCCTCCTGCCCAGCAAGCAGACCCCCCCAGACCCGGGAGGAGTGGGCTCCATGCCAGCCTCGGGCCACAACAAACCCCCTGCCATGTCCTACGCCAGCGCTCTTCGAGCTCCCCCCAAGCCCCGCTGCCCGCTGCCTGAGCAGACCAAAAAGAACAGCGACCCCATCTCTCTGTTACAAGACCTTAGCATAGGGAGTTCCAATAGTAGCAATGGCTATTACTCGTATTTTAAGTAAGTGAATATATAAATATATATGAATTATATACACCCTATTGAGTGAAAATGATTAAAAAAAATTGAATAACAATCTACAAAAAAATTCAACAATTAAAAAAAAAAAAAAAACGCTTTTGATTTTGGTCGGATAGTTAGCGTTTTGTGTTTTATTATTTTTTACTTAATTTAGTTAGTCGTTTCTTTTACAGTTTGACATCTGTGGTTTTACAAACAGAAATCAACATTATATATATATATATATATATATATATATATATATATATATATATATATATATACAATGTTGAAGAAAAACACAAAAAAAAAACCCAAAAAACAAAAAAAAAACATTTTTAAAAACACCATAAATTGGTTGACCACTTAGCTGCCTGTCTTTCTTTTCTTCTAATTATGTCTGCTCTCTTTGTATCTATTATCTGAAGTAAAGTTGTTGAAGTGATTTTATTTACCAGCTGGCTTTTTAATGATGAGTTCATTAATCATTATCAGTGTGTTTTCTTGTGCCAGCAGCTGAGTGGTGAACCGACTCGGACAAAAAATTATTATAAAAAGTTGTATAGCTGTAGACAAACTTTTCTCAGTCTGTACATAAGAATAAATAAATAAAAGAGATGAAATCTGTGCGCTTCATTTACATAACCACAGTAAGACCTTCCTTTATGTTCATCTGTAAAGGTTGTGATGGAGAAAGGATTTGTGCATCTAATATTAGCACAATTCGCAAACTATAGACTAAACATCGCTCACATGAGGCTTGGGCAGTGATTTGTTTTGCCTTGAAAGAAACGAAGCTTTTGGGTAAATTAATGACATGATTTATGAAAGAGAATTTTTTTTTTTTAAAATCACATGCTGTCATACTTATCAGTTTACTATCACTTAAGCACACTCACAATATGAAGTTATTGCAGCTGGTTATGAATAAGAGATCATAAAATCATTCTTTAAAATCCATTAATGTCCTATTTTTACTTAGATATAACAGATGTATAACACAGACCACAGCAAAATGAAGACATTTCTGTTCATTTAGACTTGGTGGGTTATGACTTAAGCCATCACAGAGAGACGTAATCAGCTTGTGGTGTTTCTCATTTGTCATTTCTCATTGCACCTGGAGTCACGGACTTGCTTCCAGTGTTGGATCTCCAGCTCTCTGTTCAGCCGTTGAATGTAGACGTTATTTGCTGCTGGAAAATTAACCGTTGTTATTCTGTTCTGGTGAATAAGCCACTTAAGACAGAGGTGTTGATGAAGCAAGTTCGTTTATGGCTTATATCTATCTTTACATGGGCGCAGTTTGACAATTTTTCTACTGTATATAGTTCTGAAGACTATATTTGACCCTTAATCTGCTTGGCGAAAAACACCGTTACTGCCAATATTTAAGAGGAAAGAGGAAGTGTTCAACATCAATCTAGTTTGAGGTAAAAGTCACTTGCCATTTAAACACAAGACTCATCGTATCTTCACTCGACTGCTCTGTGGTGATGAAACGATCACTAATTCAGTCCTGCCAACTAAATTACTCATCTTGTCCATGTGACTGTGGAGGAGCATTTTGCTCTGCTGTGTTAAATATCCAGAAACTAACAGGAAGTTGCACTTAGCAATGTTCAGGCAGATTAAATGCATTGACTACTGTGGGGTTTTTTTTTTTTAACTGGATTTTTATAATGACAAACTAATCAAGGTTCGAAATGATCTGAAATAAAAACAGTTTTTATTTTGGTAAAGTATGCACTATGGGGCCAAATGTATGTGGACACCTGACCAAATGTACCCATGTGATTGTTGAAACTCCCATTACAGATGTAATCCTCTGTTTGTTGTTATAATAACCTCCATACTTCTGGGAAGGCTTTCCACTAGCGTGGCTGTGGTGATTTGTGCTAATTCAGCCACAAGAGCATCAGTCAGGTCAAGGCACTGATGTTCGTCAAAGAGGCCTGGCATGTAGTCGCCTTCCGGCTCATCCCACTGGAGCTGTGGTCAGGAATCGGGTTCTTCCACATCAACCTTGGCAAACCATGTGTTTTTGTGGCGCTCACTTTGTACGCGGGGCATTTTCATGCAGAAACAGGTTCATGACCCTTAGTTCCAGTGAAGGGAAATCTTAATTCTACATCATAATGAAGACATTCTAAACCAAGGTTGACCAAAGTCTAGGCCCACAGACTTTACCTGCAAATTAATTTACAGAAGGAAATTAAGTCATGGCTACAAGACAAAAGGGCAAAGTTAACAATGAGAAGGAGTGATTTCAAGAGTCATGTTGTGTTCCAAACATTTTGGTCAATGAAACCAAACGGTTGGGTTTAAACAAAATGTTCAAACTTGTTTATCGGACCTAGATATCTGGGAATGCAAGCTGAAATTCTGCTGTCGTCTCATATCCATCTACTGATCTCAAACCCAAAGGTCTCCAGAGTAGAAGAGATATATTTCTGACCCATCTGTATTTTGATATGGTCTAACCTGCCCCCATTTTGGACACCCAGTTCTGTCCTTCACTTTGCAGCAGCTGTTTGGTGGAGGCCCACATACGGCTGTAA
The DNA here is from genome assembly GCF_019097595.1 of Hemibagrus wyckioides. Lineage (NCBI taxonomy): Eukaryota > Metazoa > Chordata > Actinopteri > Siluriformes > Bagridae > Hemibagrus > Hemibagrus wyckioides. The sequence continues at coordinate 10,552,721 of NC_080711.1, forward strand.
CGATGAAAAAACCCAAAATGGCCAAAAAATTGGATCTGGGTAAAAGCATGTTTCCAGTTTCCAGACGGCCACACACTTGATTATTTTTGATGAGTTATTTTAAACATCTTAAGATCTCAGATGTTCTTGAGTTGATTTATTTCTGCAATAGTTGGTTATTGCTCTTCATTATGTAATAATAAAGAATGGTTTCATAAAATAGAGCAACCTTAATTATCCTAAACTATAAACCTTTGCTAAAACATCGAATTATTTAAAGGACTACCCAGAGAACTGGGCTATATGTGTAATGAAAAATGCATACTTGCATCCTTAGTTCAACTTTATAAACATAGTGAACCTTAAAGAATATTTCAAAATTACGAAACCCTTAATTCAAATGAAAAGCATCACATATGGAAATTTTGCATGAAATGCTACTTTGTTATCTAAAACAGCAGACTTAACCTTCTCTAAGCATGAATGCATTTGCTTCCAACAAACACAATGATAGTCATTAGAAAACTTTCTTACAACACCTTGCATTCCTTTATCATGCATTCTTACTGTGTGCCAAACCCTGATTTGACTGGTAAAGGCGTTCTGCTAGTCCATAGTCTCAGGCTCAGCGTCCATGCAGGTCTCCCACGGGTTCCGTGGCATGTGAGGCATGGAGATGATCAGCAGGCTGATCCCGCTGAGGAACAAGAGGATGAAGGCAGCGCAGGCGCATGCAAAGGACCACGAGTAGTAGTACTCGATCCAGATGGTTTCATCGCTGTCAATCATGCGTTTGACAGACTGTCTCATGACCTCCACTGAAATGACTATGCAGAGACCTGGAAAGAGGTCATGCAGATATTAGGGAAGAGAGTGAAAGCTTGTGGTTTCTTTTGGTTTCCAGAATATTGATCAGTAAGTGTTGTATTGCGTTAGATCATTGGTTCATTGACCTCCATGGCCTTTATGACCTCTATGCTGATTCAGAAATGAAAGATTTTCTTGAGTTGTTGGTTTTAATCACCCACTGCTCTGCCCTTCTTCATGAACTTTAACTATGCCAAATGAGTTATGCTTGTACAGTAAGAGGTGTTAGCACTGATCTCACCTGCAAAGGCGAAGAACATGCCAGCTGGTCTTAGTAGGTAATCCCTGCTCTTTCCAAATGCTCCTAGGAGACACAGACTGCCCAGTGTCATGAAGGCCAGGCTGAAGATGGCTATGGCAGCAGCTGAGATGTTGTACTCTGAAATGTTTAACAGCATAGTCAGTATTACCCTGAAGAAAAAAATTAGCCAAGAACCTAGTAACAGAAAGTGCTAAGCTCTATGTTCAAGTTTGCATTAAACCATGCCATCACAGTAATGCTAATGGTGCTTATTATATAGACCCTTGATATCCCGTGTCCTAATCATGCAGTTTTACCACCCATAGCTAATTTTTTGACCAATTTTGCACAGTCCACGCCTATTATATAGGAACTGCTTCAGTTATCACCTTAGATCACATCATCAGCCTGTTCTCCGGACTGTCTTTGCTCTTAACGTGTCATTAATTAGTAATAAGCTACAGGAGTATGGATTGTTAAACCGGCAATTGATGTTTCTTAGTTTGACAGGCGAATCTAAAGTGCTTGAAAATGAGCCACTTCTTGCATCTAATGTGTCGACAGATGAGGATTAGCAGAGTTTCGTTCTGACATCACACCCCATTCTGTGCTTGACCTTTACCTGTTGGACTACACTGTTTCCTTTCCAACTTGCCTGAAAAAACCATGTCTAAAATGAAGGCCGAAAAGGAATATTGTAGCCCAAGGGGTTGCATCAGGAAATGAAAAGAATGGAGTGATAGTGAGATGTTGATTACTTTATTCATTATTAACAACTTCTTCCTCAGGGACGTACCAACAGTGAGAGCACGGCAGGATTATACACCCTAGATGGCACCCCGGTACATCTCAGAGCATCACACACTCATTTATAATGAGTCTTATGGGGAACTGGATTTATTCAGGCAGGGTGATTAGAGGGGTCAGACCCAGGTCTAATTAAGACAGTGCTTAACAAAAAGTTTTTAAAAAAAAAGTTCGCTCAGCCATGAAAGACACCTATTAACACATCAACAAGGGTAACTATTCTGAAGTGCACCGAATTTTAATAACAAAACACCACTAATCATAGGATAGTGTACTGCTGCCAGCACATAGCAGGTAGCTCCAGCTTTTAATGCTTTTCTATTGTCTTATCTAATGAGTTTACCTTCTGTGGATTGGGGAAATTGTACATGTTTCCATTACATTTTGGTGAGTTTTTGTGGCCATTACCTAACCACAAATTAGTTAGATTATCAACTGACCAATAGCAGGACATTTGGGGGAGGCTCACAGTCAACCAGTGCGGCAACCACAAGAGACACAATCTCAATTTATCTTTTAACAATCTGGTTTAATTTCGCTGTGACAAATCACAATTCGTATAAAAAAACATGATATATTCATGTGCTGTTGGTTTGAAGTAGAAAGGGAACCTGAGCTGTGTGGGCTAACTGAGAGACGGAGAGACTGAATTGTGGAAGCGGGCGATTAATTAAATCACATTTTCCTCAACACAACTAACGCATGGTGCTCTTACAGGTCCCAACTAGTCAGCTGAATCAGAGGTGAGCGTGTAAGTAATCTGATGTGACAATTGTCTTGTTCTTTACATACAGTAAATACATAGCCTGTATGATTGGTATGGAGTTGTGCTGTGTAATGTAGGCCAGGATTTTTTTTTTTTGACTTCACACCAATGAAAAACTGCTCCTGATTTATATTACATAAACTCAGTGGTGGGCCGTCAGGGCTAGCAAGGCCTTCTCTGCTGGCCTAAATAGCAGTGATCTGAATCATTGACTTGCATTTTAATATATTTAATATATTTTTCCATGAATGTGTATTAAATTATTCCCAATAGTCTATTCTCTACATTTCATAGCTTTTCTCTTGGTTGCATTGCTTCCAGTAGTGTATATTTATGAGAGTATTTATCCAATCATATTTCAGCCAGTGGCTGACATCATGTGTTGCCAGGGTCTTAAGGCCTTCAGAATCAATAGTGCAGGCACCCGTAGCTAAAAATAAGTGGCAATGAAATTGTTCCATTAACCAATCAGATTTCGAGTTGGCGTCAATGGGGCCATCTAGCAGGCATACGATTACGTCATCAATTTCAGAGGCAGCAAACCGCACAAACTAAATACCGGAAGATCAGGGGTTCAAGCCCCAGCACCGCCAAGTTGCCACTGTTGGGCCCTTGAGCAAGGCCCTTAACCCTCTCTGCTCCAGGGGTGCCGTATCATGGCTGACCCTGTGCTCTGACCCCATCCTCCAAGGATGGGATATGCGATGAAAGAACACACAAGATATGCGAAGAAAGAATTTCACTGTGCTGTGTGTATATGTGACAAATAAAGGCTGTTTCGTTTCGTTTCGGTCTTCGGTGAAGGCCTAGGTGTGAAATGCATGGCCCACCACTGCATGAACTAGAAAATATACTAAGTGGCAGACTTCAGGTTATTGAAATAGGCTAGATAGGAGCCCTGTACAGTCACTACAGAGAAAAAAGTCAACAGTGATTTGAAGAAACATGCACCCACAGGAACAAGACCTAAAACCTGCCACCATGACGCACCGTCTCTACATGGTTGTTCCTCCGGCCATATTCTTAACTGAATGCAAGCTCTTATTTTTCCTCCTATTTTAACATGATCCACATTAATGCGTTTTACATTGGTAGTAAAGGTGGATTTTAAAGTTAGAGCTGATTTCTGACAACACTAGGCTCTTGTTTAGGTGTGGTTCCTCTCCAGGTTTTATCCTCATATTATTTCAGGGTTTTTTTGTTTTTTTTTCCATTATTACTTCTGGTTTGCTTTTTTAGGGATCTAGATCTACTGTATATATCAGGATTTCTGATTTTTGATGATGTGTTATATGCCCGTAGAACATTAAGGCATAGGTGCATTCCTGAAAACCATGACTACAGTTTGAGATGTTGCTCCCTGCTTTTTGAGCACCCACACATTCTCAGACACAAAAAATCTTGTATAAAGCAGCCTGTGGTGGAGCCGTTTGATGTATTTTTGTATGTGATTCAACCTTCCTCCATGCTCCTCCACTTTTTTTTTTTTTTTAAATCTCTTGGTATACACTTCCATTTCATGCCATTCAACCTTTTCATATGAAATCCTAACCTTAAGCATTAGAGAAGAAAATGGTTGGATTAGTACAACCACATGTGTTTTTTTTCCCCTCCACTTGGATATGCAGCAGTGTCCCTGTATTGTGGCAACCCTGACAAAGACCACTTACCTTTCTGAGTCTTGACTTCGAAAACTTCAGCCTCCTCCCCTGACGTAAAGTGTTTGAAGTAGGAGCAGTTCTTGACTGCAAAGAGAGATGAAAACAGTGATTGTAGCTGAGGGCTGGAGGTGCTGCTGGAGTCTGTCGTTATGATGCACTTGCACTGCCAATGAGCCTAGCTGCCATTTCCTCCTGAGACCAGTGCTGGACGTTCAGTCACAAACGAGGTATTCTGCGAGTGTGAATATAGTGGACAGAGGGTATATCAGTGCGCTTGTTTTTCAGCAGGCGTTCTCATTTTCTAGGCACCGTCCCAAGATAAAGGTTTATCTATGCATGCACGTGTTAGACGGAGACGCAAACTGGTTTACCTCGGAAAAGCAAGAAACTTGCTTTTCATCACCTTTGATATAACGTTTCAGGAAAATCTAAATGGCACTGAGTGGTTCTCCTCCTACACCACCCACTACTCTGAAACATCTGCTACTTGTTTCAGAGCAAGAAGATCAGACTCTGACCTCATATCACCTTCACACTGCAGTCGGCCCAGTTTTCTATTAAAAACAGGCCAAAGCCCTGCAACACATACCACACACATTGCGAACAAAAACAATTCCACCCCCCTTCACTGCTCTAGAGATGATGCCTCCATTTTGTGACTCCCATGGGGGAAGAACAGGAGTGTTGTTATGGAGGTGTGGAGGGAGTCTGACACCTTTCTGTTAGATTAAACTCATAAAGCAACATCTCACTCTGCTCTGTCCAGAGAATGAGCATGATAGAGACGGGCAATCAGGCAAAGGAACAGAGGAGCTGTTTGTTACTCTGGACCCAGAATCTCCGTCAGGGGTGAAGAGAGAGGGATAAAAAAACATGCTGTGAGGAGGTTACCTAGCAACAGGCTGTTCCTATCTATGGCATTAGTTAAGGCTCAATGAGGAGAGCAAAGGAAGGGGCTGCCATGCTGCTTTTAGGGTGTCATTTATTAACCCTCTTTGACCCGCTCCTACTGCAGCTCTTTTCTCCTGGGGATTTACAGGGTTTTCATCCATCAGTGGATCTTTAAGCTTTGGGATGGAAGAGTGGGGGTTTAGCTAAAACATTTGCTTTAGCTTGGGTCTTATATAACCACATCCATTAGCAGAATTTCACAAATTTGGATCCTTTTTTCATAGACAAAATGTGTTCCTGAAGGTTTCTTTGAATTGTGAATGGTTCTAGCTGTCGTATGTGCAAACCCAAGCAAAGTACACAATATGGTTAAAAGTTTGTTGACACCTGACAAGTCACACCCATGTGTGGTTTCAATTTCCCTTCACTGGAACTCAGGGGTCGAGCTCAAACATGCTCCAGCACGGCACTGTCCCTGTGCACAAATCAAGGTCCACGAAAACATGAGTTGCCATGAGCTGAACTGAAGTAGCCTGCACCAAAACCTGACCTCAACCCACTGAACACCTTTAAGATGAATTCAAATTCATCGACTGTACTTCAGACCTCCTCAATCAACATCAGTGCCTGACCTCACTAATACTCAAATCCTCATAGCCACTTTTAGAATCTAGTGGAAAGCCTTCTGAGAAGAAAGAATATTATTATAAAAGCAAACAGGGATTAAATCTGTAATGGGAGGTTTAGGGTTTGTGGCACTAGTCAGGAAGTCACTGTGAAGTGCCACCTCAAAACAAAACATATCCCTTTCAAATTCTCTTATTTACAGCCATAAACTAATCATTAATAGTTAAACATTAAAAGATAACTTGCATTTCTGGCATGTTAGTTGCTTATCCAGACCTTGACAAATTTTAATTGGATGCCTCTTGTCCAGAGGAACAAACCACAGGACCATTTGGATTGTATATGCAAACCTATATAAATTATTTAAGTGTGGGTGTATAAATGACAGAAGCAACTGTCCCTTTGGAAGTCTGCAGTATCACTTTTTTGTCCTCATGCAACTGTCCTTGCTTAATATCTTTCCATTATCTTTCAGACCAGAAGACACAATTCCTCAGTCTGAGTCTCAACTGGCATTTTACAATGGTTCTGATGCCTCATGCCTCATTCCCTATCTAGTCAAATTTGTTTATTAGCAGGATCAGACAGGGCTATCTGTGAAGCCTGGAGCAAGCATGCCTAGTCGTGAGATCAACCCAGCTCAGATGAGCAAAACAAGCATCCAAATAAAGTGTTTCAGACCATATCATTGACCTTGCGCGTTTGTTAATAGAAGCACTTATCCCGGGGAGGAAGTCAATTACTAGGTTGCAGTGGCTGTCACATTAGGTTTTTACTTCTTGATTAAAACTCCCTCCCCCTCGAGACAACTGTAAACACACACATCACAAGGCACGGCAGTCGCATTGAGTGTAAGCTTTCTGTGCTTTGCTCTTTGGCTGTGTATGAGACAGCTCTGGTAATAATAGGTTCAAAAATAAAGCACTGCCCTATTTTGTTCTCGCATAAAATGACCATCAGGTTCTGGGTCATTGTTAACAGTGGACCAAAAAAAAGAAGAAGACAGCACTCATATCTGGGTCGTATCGGCACAGCACCTTCCACAGAAGTCTGTGCAGCACTTTTTTGGCAAAACCTCCAGAGAAATTTGTGTTACAGTTGTGATAGCTCTTCTTGGCTTGTGCTCTACATGTACTATGCAATCCATCATTCCCCTAATAGTCTTTTAGTCTAGTCTAGTCGTCTTCATGCGTCTCTTGCTGGGTTTTTATAGAGAGTATCAAGAGTGTCTCCTGCTTTCTTTGATCAGAGCTTGCTCCCTCACTGCCTCTCATTCCCTCTCACTCACTGTCTCCCTCTCAGATACAGTTAAATACACACACAAACAAACATCTAACTACTGGAGTTAGCTCTGGGAGTGCAGCCATGGATCTGCGTGAGTAAGTGTGAAGTATGGGGGAAGTGAAGGACTAAGTGCTAACGTGTTTACTCATGGCTTCATTCGAACGACAGAAGAAGCTATCGAAATCAAGCCCTTCTTGATGCCGTGTAGATGCTAAGCTGGTGTGAAATTGATCACACCTGGCTTGCTGGATGTGTTCTCCACCGTTGGCAGCTGTGAGACTCCACTATTGCTATTGACCCATAACTGCAGGAGAATTTAGATTTATTCAGCAGTGCTGTTTGGATTCTGTGCCAACCACATGAATGAGTTAATCATCCCTTAAAATAAGGAAACTTGGCTGGACCAAATGCATATATTGCTCAGTTTTCTCTATCATATACAGTCATACGAGAAATAACTTGTGGACAATACATTTACATTTACATTTGCAGCATTGGGCAGACTTTCTTATCCAGAGCGACTTACAGAAGTGCTTTTGAAGTCTCCATAAATGAATACATCGATACTGGTTCACTAGGTCGTAGACTAAGAATATCATCAGTCTAACACTCTGTTGGGAGGTAATATAGAAAATAAGAAAGAGCACACAGACTATTTATTTATTTATTTATTTATTTTCAAACTTGTGCTAGTTTAAATCAGGAAGAGGTAGATCTTTAGGCATTGTTTGAAAGCAGACAGCCATTCAGCTGTTCGGATATTTGGGGGAAGTTCATTTCACTACCCAGATGTCAGAACAGAGAAGAGTCTTGATGCATACCTTCCTTGTACCTTCCAGTCAAGCAGTTCTGGGGATCACCCATACAGTTTATCATACAGTATCGTCTGCATGTCCGAACAACAACGGAGGATTGCAACAGCAGCAGATATGTGCAACAGACTTATGATTGATTCAACCAAATGTGGAAGCTACTGAAACCTAGTATTCGCAACAATTACTTAAGAAATCAATTTGTGCATGCAGGAGTTCGAGGGACATCTGTGTACGTATTAAAAATGGATATGATGGTTGATTACAAATGAGAATTGACAAAATAGTTCACAAATCACAGAACTGTGCAAAGAAGCTTGAATGTGAATATAGATAGAAATATTCCTCTTGTTAGACACTAAAGGCTAAAGAGCTCAGTGGTCTAGAAATGGTTCTTTGGCAGGCCTGGCCTTTGAACTCAATTTCTAGTTAAAACCAGTTATCTATGTGACAATCCCTTTTCAATAGAACCAAACATATGTAATCTATAGGCAAAGTATACAAAATATTTATTTTTATCCGATGGCAAGGATACAAGGCCAGTGGCAATAAACCTCTGGGACTTGTTCATGGTTGAACAGAGTGTGACAGCAGCTGTGACCCTCCCTGCTCTGCTATGAGACAGCTGCCATCATTATGGTTTAATGTCTGGGCTGTGCCATGGGGAGCTCCTCCTAGCACACCCACTTGAGCACTGGGGCTCGCTCCATTACACCCTGCAGCCAGTGGGACATATATGAAGTGTGTAATCTCCATTTATCATCTTCTGACGAGGAAGAGAGGATATGCATTACTGCTCAAATAGTCAACTGCCTCACACTCTGGACTGGGGGATATAATTATCAGTCTTCTCTGTCATCTATTCTGCCATTTCTCCAACACTGAGGTTACTACTTCTATTTTGCTTTAATAAGAATTCATGTGAATTCATCAATTGCATTGTAAAGATACAGTGATGTCAAGCAGCTGGGGTTCTTTTTCAAATGTTATTTAATGTGTTATATATACACTCTCAGAAAATAACGCTAAACCCTACAACCTTAACCAAGTCTTTGTGTTGTCCCTCTAGGAATACCCTTCAAGATTCTTTGTAAAATTCTACAAGCCAAGTGGTTTCATATCTGCTGACCATCCAAAGAACCCTTGAGGAACTCTATTTGATCTAAATATGTACTATAAAAGGAAAAGTTCTACGTAAAACACTGGAAACAAGAACCCCTTATTCCTCATCTCTGAGAGTCTCTATCATACCTTGTTGTTGCAACCAGATATATACAATTAGCCTCTTTGATTCCTTCTGCTATTAATCCATAATTGTGAACTGAGCCATAACCATAATTCTACAGAAGATTTCACTCCCAAAAGGAGATCTGAGCTCCATTTATTTACTCTAGAAAATCTTTCTATATAGTAATTTAACCTATTTAATGTATTTTAGATGGACTGACATGCCTTCATATACTGCAGATCAATGCAATTTTCAGTTACTCAAGAATTAGAAAGTGACCTCAGTGATAAGCATGTGTGAGAGGTGAATAGAACTATATCAGTATGTATTACTTGCCTCAGTATGTGCTTCACTTGAATAAGAGTGTGAGTATTGCATTCCTCCTGGCTTTCTCTTCTCCCTGATTACCCTTTCAGTTCAGATCGAAAAGGCTGTCTAGCAGTTCCTCCACTAACACATTCAGTGACTTGCCCTAATCAAATGCAGCACAAGTAGAGTTAGTCAGTGCCTAAAAAGAGGTCCGGAGTTCTGTGAATGCTACATGCTCTCCCTTACCTCCAGGCAGGCTGATGGGGCCACAACCTTTGCCCTGAGGGTCTTCCTCCACAATGAAGATGCTCTTCTTGCAGAGCCTCCAAAGCCCAAAGTGGGCTGCCTCGCAGGTGGTGTTAAGTTTTTCTACTCTGGGGCTCAGCACGGCCCAATGATCTGTTACCACGGCTGCAAGCATGGAAGAGATGCCCACAACAATAACCAAGAAGGTGATCTTCACCTTGGTCTTCTTGTCCTTCAGCATGTTTGGGCAGCAGGTACTCACAGCAAGGAGCAGGTAGGCGGTGTACTTTTCCCCTTCACTTTTAAGCTGTGGGTTTAGGGGCTAAATCCAAAACTCAACACGGCAACCCACAGATTCCTCACTGCAGCTCGTTATCCACAGATCTCTGCTTCTGGATGAAAAAAAGGGGCCAGATAACAGTGCCCTAGTTTCATCTCGCTCCCTCCCTGTAAGGCGTTTAGTGCGATGGGCTGTGGCTAAGATGTGCTGTCTTTGTGAGATGTCCTGAAGAGGTTGATTCAGTAATATACCTCAACCTGCTGTTTGATACAGACAGCTTATCATTGGACACCTTATTTTTTGAGTTCAGTAGTTGCTGTAGGTAGTTTCTGTCACCTCATAAAGTGTGCAGAGCTCGAAATCATAGAATGTATTATTTCTTTCCAGAATAGACATGTGCAGGAAGCTGTTTTTCTGCACTTTTGTTGTTCTGTTACATTTGTCTGGTTGTTTCATAGGCAATTATGCTTTAATCACTTCCTGTATGGCTGGCTCTCTCATTTTATCTCCGGGACTCATGGGAAATCTGCCTTTATTAGTAGAGTAGGCGTTTATACAAGCTGATCCACTTTCCATCAGTCAGTGAGGGGGAGAGGCAGTGACTCCATCTGGGTGCCCGAATAGTCCTCAAGTACCAGGAGGAAACCAGCCTACCTTCATCTCTCTTGGCTCTCCATTATCTACATATTAGTCAGGCATGAGGCTTCCATAAGCACTGTAACCTTAACCGAGTACTCCACTCAATATGCTAATGTCGCTAATCAAGAATGAAATCAAGGAGAAGGCCTGTAAGTGGTATGTAATTATTATGGCACAGAGAGGTAATTTGAGTAATTCATGTGTTTAAGACAGTGTTCAAATCATATTTACATTTTTTTGTAAATGTCTTGGCCTCATCAAGATCTTCATGTTCAAGTTAGACACTGTGGGAATGGAGATGTCTGCTTTTATGGGAGAATTTATACTTGACTCAAGTGATTGCACTATAAAACTGACAATTTATGACAAAATCATCTTTATTAAGTGGGAAAAATGCCAATCCCACACTCTCAGAAATAAAGGCACCAAACTGCACTTTTTCTGGGCTCATCATTTTTACCATTATGTATTTTCCATGGCAGACGATACAATAATTTAACATACATATTTGTACCTTAAGGACCACTGACATACCTTTTTAAAGCCTTACTCTAAATGCTAATAAACGCTACAACACATGCACCTCAACAGGTTCAAGATATTCTCTAAAAGTACAAAAGATGCCCTTTTGATGGTACCTCCCTAGTGAGAATAAAAAGTACAGTTTGGTACCTTTATTTCTGAAAGTGTATGTGAATCCACCTTTATAACTCCTTATGCCATGGGTACCATTTATGTTGTTGCTTTTTATAAAGTGCTATGGCCCACTTTAAAGGACTCTGTCCCATTTTTGTCACTGACAAGCATTTCACAGCCTTCAGTTTCTACAGAAAAATTAGAGAGACCTCATCAGAACAGTCCAAACGCTATATATAGAACAATTTGCACTTTACTACCCTTGGGTGCAATCTATTAGTATTAAGTAGTAGTAGTAGTAGTAGTAGTAGTAAGGAAATATAGGTGCATACACACTCACGCTAGCATTTAGCTCTCTGTCTAGGTTATATAAATTGTTTTCCTGTGTTAAAAAGCTTCAGACTAAAGCTGTGTATGACAAGCAGAGAAGTGACAATTGTAGTTGTAAGACTAAACAACAAACCTTTGTTATCTATTCACAGACCTGTAATCCAGTGGCTTGTCTCCTCATTCATCCACAAAGTGACCCATGTTTATACTTTAAGCAATAACCATAAACTATGCAGTAAAGAAAGACATAGGCAGTATTGTCTCTGGCGCGGCTTGTTTCATGAAATAGAGGTTGACATCTGCTTGGATGGACATAAATCTAATCATAGATTAGCGCTCCTTCTCTGAGACACTTTGTGTACACTGGCCCCATAGGTCACCAACAATAGCTTGACTGACATCTCACTCAGTCTCCTACAATCATCGTCAACATTATGGCACCTCAGCTTCTCTTTGACAAGCCAAGAGTCCGCTTATCCACAATCAGCAATCCGGCCTTAGGAGTCCATCAGTGTTTTCCATTGTGTGTGTGAGTGTAATGTTTGTTGAATGGAATGACAACAGTAATTGGAATACTGTTATATGCAGCAGGGGGAAAAGTGGCATTTGATATGCCTGAGTTGTGCATACTCTACGTGCTTCCTGGTAATGTGCGATATTATTCATACAAAGTTAGATTGCATAAGCCACTGGGTAAACACTGTAAAGGTCATGTAGGATAAAAACAGGGCTATTGTGAAGAATTTTTTTCAGCAGCTTTAATGTTTGCTGTGTGGTGGATTAGCAGTGGCAAAATAATGCTTAACATGGCAGTGTAGTAAAGTATGCCTGAGTAATATAGAATTCTAAATGTAAGCATGTATGAATTAGTAATGTGAAAGCAGTAATGAAAGTGTTAATTAACTAAGCATTAAAAATCTAAAATGAGTAATATAAGCAACAGTTATGTAAGTTATTTAAACATTATAGTGTAAAAAGTAATGTAGTATTAATAATGTAGCATTAGTATTAGTAGTGTATAAGTAGTAATTTAAACACTAGTAATATAATGTAGAAGTAGACATACAGGTAGTAATGTTAGGCAGAGTAACATAAAAGAAATAATGTACTATAATCGTTAATCACGTAAAAGTAGTTGTAGTGTAAATGTAGTAGTATAAGTGTTAATAATGTAAAAGTAGCAATGCATGCTGTACTAATGTTCGTTAATGAAGGCTGTTGGAAAAGATGTTCCAGTTGACTACAGTGCCACTCACTATACACGACATTCATGGCTTAAAGTATTTACCCCCTCATTACACTGCGATTTTCCTTTTTACAAACGTTTACCACACACTGTGACCTGTACACCTAGAAAATGTTCGCAATTGTCATGTAGTTGCTTACACCGACCATTTTAATAGTACACTTTCAACGTTCATGCATTTATCCAATCAGCCAATCATGTGGCAGTAGCAAAATGCATAAAGTCAAAGGTAACATCCAAACTGGGAAAGATGATGGCTTGGCTGGTGGAGTCTGACAGGGTGGTTTGAGTATTTCAGAAACTGTCGATCTTCTGAGATTTAAGTACAACAGTGTTTAGTGTATGGTGCTGTGACAATGGTGGAGACAGAATCTGTTAGTCTGTGTAAATAAAGGCTAGTGATGTAATGGTGTGGGGAATGTTATCTTGCATTAGCATAGATTAGGCTCCTTAAACCTGATTATTGTTGCTGACTATGGACATGCCTTTCTGGCTACAATTTGCCCATTTCTTTATGGATATCTCCAGCAAAATAACATGCCCGTGTCACAAAACACATTCAAATGCGATTCAAAAGTCATCACAAATTTTTGAAGGAGAGTCAAATCTGTAGCGATTATGTGACGCAATCATGTCAACGTTGACACGAATCTCAAGAAAATTGGCCAAAGCCTTGTTGAAAACTTGCCACAGAGAATTAAAGCTGTGCAGGATTAGCATGGTATATAATGACTGATGAGTGTAGAAACATTCTGTTCAGAAATTAGTGTTAATCGGTTCTATCAGTTATGTCTTGGGTCTAATTTTTGTTTTTCAGATTTTGAATAATGGATCAAGGCAAATTGATAAGAAGGGTGAACGTTATAGCAGAGGCATCCAAGTAAATCTTATTCTTTCAAACCAAATGTGTCATTTATGTTGGTTCTTAAGGTTTAATAATATTACAATTTTTAATCAAGTAGCTTAGTCTAAATTTTAGCTTTAGCTAATTTAGTTGATGGGAATTCTTTTGTTTTAGATGCTTACATATGGAAGCTTGCTTAAAGCTGAATACGAAAGGTTGCGTCCTCCATGGTTTCTTGGTAAAACAAGGAAAATAAATAGCTGTGACTCTCTTGGCCTACGGAGCTGTACTGAATAATGCAGTATATGCCACTTATCACAGTTACAAGAGGACTGAGTATGGATTGGCCAAGCATACTGACTTAAAAACAAGTCAGGAAGGACATTATTACAGCAGAAATATTCAATGATTTAAGAGGCTGGACAAATTAATAAAAGCATAAGGTACATGTTAAAATCATCGCAGAATATTTACATCTAGGAAGGAAGATGCAGATCAGATATATCTTTTTTTTTGTCATATCGTAACCTATACTATTTGATTTTTCTCAGTGTGTGTCATAAAAGCAGGTCAGCATCATCAGGTTGAAAGGACATTTAGACAGGTAGCATTGAATGTCCATCAGTGGACACCCCAAATATTTCCCTTCAGATGAAATAAAAATATACACAAACAAGTAAAACATGTGCCCTGACTTCGTTTATTTAAGTGAGCAAGGTTATAGTGACGTTGTTAGTGGGAGCGTTATACTGAGAACACCAGAAAAGAAAGAAGTTGAGGAGAGAAAGTGTCGTCTTTGAGAAAGACAGAGCGCTATAGGCATGTAATCGTGATGATGTCACAAAAACGCCAAAAAGGCCTTTGGAACCACTCTGATTATAATAGCTAGAGCACGCACAGTCAAAGGATCATGGGAAATGCCAATATTCAAGACCAACCATTCACCATGCTATGCAGAGGCATGGTTCTAAGTTCACGTAGAAAATGTCTTAGTAAATGAAGGTAGTTATATATACAAGTAACTGAGATGATCTGTCCCATGATGAGTCATTCACCGATATGCACTTGACTGAAAACTATACAGTATTCTCTCACCACCATAAATGTCCTTGTAAACAAAAATGACAAAGTAAAAGGTTGCACAGACATGCCGTTATATTGAGAAAATAAACAGTGACAAATTACGTTTCTGGCTGGCACGCAGATCTGAAAGGAATTACAATCATGAGTCTCAAAGAACTAAGACACGAATGAAGCGCTGGTTTGGCCTCGTTGATGCAGCTGGCAGTCTTTCATTCTTCGTTGTCCTAGATTGTTATCGGCAAACGGACCTCACCATTGAAATGCTTCTCAATGCTGACGGGCTCTTTCAGTTCTGGGTGTCTGACATTTCTCAGCCCAGCGTTTATCTTCATACTTTCACAATGTCACAGTCCCAGCAGCACACAATTCAGATTTACACAGTGCTGCGTTAAACCTGCATGGAGGACAGGCACAGCCACCCTTCAGATTACACCCAGATCTGATTCATAACACCACCAGAATACACTTCAGTTTAACCCACATCCGAGACCCAGAGGTCCTTGTCGCCGAGGATGACGGCAGTGGAATAGCTTTCGTCTTCGATTCGTTTTATACAGAGAACGACACAGGTGGTTTTCAACTGACAGCTGATGGCACATCATCAACGTTGTCATTAAAAATATAATATAAAGCTTCACAGTACTGAAATACTTTGTGCTTGCCTTGCATTTTCTCCTTCGTATCCATATCTTTCTGTTTCAATGTGTGTAAGCCTATTCCTAGTTTCACAAAAATAATTGAACACAGTATGCTCTGCAGTGAAAATACCTACAGCATTAATCAGCTAAAATCGCTGATCCTGATAAGCAGAGAGGCACAAAGATTAGGTAATGACAGTTGTGTTTACAGACATGTGACACAGACAAGGCAATACAGGGTTCAAGTATATACAAAATACACAAGAAGGGAAGGCTTAACCTGTGAGACTACTTCTTGTAGCACCATTTTATATTTGGATAGTCATATTTAAAATGGTGAATTTGGAATCTCCACTGCTTCGATGATTCGTGCCGAGAACAGACTTCCTATGAAAGTGAATTTGTTTGTTGAATTTTCACACTTTATATAATTCCACACGGCACTATTCAAATATTGTTTGTAAAATGGATGGCGTTAGCTATACAGATTTACCACAGCTAGTCTCTTAAATCCTTTCTTACTAAAGCTTCAAGGAGGAAACTCTTGGGCCAAAACACAGGTGAAAGAGAAATTTAAGGATTAAATGCTGTTGTTGAAGCCCATTCAAATTCCCTCAACAAAGGTAGTAGTCTTTAGGTAGTTGATTCATCGCAATAATTGAACTAGTGCTTCTACTAAGCCATTAGGCCTCAGTGGTGCTCTTATGTTCTATGGCCAAAACATTGTATTTCTATAACATTACTGTCATTAAGCTCTCTCATACTGGTGTTGTCCTCCTGTTGATGGTGTCATTCAGGTCTTTGGGAAAACAGTTGTGCACTTGCAGGAATCCAGAGTCGTGTTCAGGGCTATAGGAGCTGTCAGTCCCCGATTTTAGCGGGTCTCTGCTCAGTGTATACATGTTGATCTCACCCAGAGGCACGGAGCTCACCATCTTTATTCCGACTGGAGAGGCCTCACGGGACGCCTCCGTGGAGCGCGAGCTGGAACGCGAATGTCGCCGCCTGTAGCGGAAACTGGACATGCGCGAATACGGTGAGGAGGACGAGGTAGATTTGACAAACTCTCGCCGTGCTTGGAAGCGCACCTCTTTGTTCTTTTCGATGTAGATGTTCACAGCCAGGACAGCAACCGCCTCGGCGACGATGAACGAGAGAGCCCCAAAGTAGAAGGACCAGCCGTAATTGTACTGGCTCTTCTTGTCCTCGTCACGCTTATCACTGGGATCACCAGTGTTGCTGGAGATGTAAACGATGATCCCAATGATGTTGCTCAAACCTAAAACATTATAGAGATATTAGTGCCAAGAAGCTATTTTGTTTGGTCTTCTTGCTTAAACTTAATTAAATATTTCCATCCATCCATCCATCCACTCTAATCCTACTGGGTTATGGGGAACCTGGAGCCTTTCTTAGGTGACTTAGGAAGGACCCAAGGCAGGGTACAGCCTGAACAGGATGCCAGTCTATTGCAGGGCACAGCTGCACACATTCACACACAGCAGACAATTTAGAGATGCCAATCTGCCTACACTGCAAAAATTAGTGAAGAACAGAAACTCCACGCACAAAGTGGAAGCAGGAATCAAGCCCCCAACCCTGGAAGTGTGAGGTATGCATGCTATCCACTAAGCCACCATGCCCCCTTTTGAGGTTTTTGTTGATGTTAAATTAAACTTATTGGTGTTCCATAAAGAATTTAGAGATGCACTGATACCACCTTTTCTCCAGTACATGTTTTTGGTTCTCATCAAAATCAAAACTGATATCAAAATGAGTCACCTACTGAGTATTAAGCAAATAAAGACTTCCTGGAACATTTTTTTCAAGCTTTGTTTATAATGGGTAGCAAGCAAGCAAAGAAGAGAAAAATGCTGTAATACCTCCTCTTGATATTTTCACAGAACAGTTTGCAGTCTGCTTTGCTTTGATCGATAATTGTGAAATAACCTTCAGAAGTCACACAGCATCATGTAGTATTAGAGCTTGGTATCGTGTCATATTTTGTCTATTACCAATACCTCCTACCAATATCAGTATTGTTGGTAAAAACCCTCCATGTAGATGATTTATAGAACATTACGCAACAAAGACTCGTAAGCTTTTTACCTGCTGCCACAAACAGGATCCCGGCACTCAGCAAAATGTTATTCCTCTTGTTGTAGATGCGTCCTAATCCCACACACAGTCCCCCTAGAAGTAGTAGAACGGTACTGAGAATGGGGAACACACTGGAGGCACGTACTATACCTAAACACACACACACGCACACACATACACACAACCAGGTCCCGGGTTAGTTGTAGGATTTGGTATTATTTCTGTTTTACAAGACACAGCATTTCCACTGGCCAAATATAATGCTTAAAAGAAAGTCACTCACGTAGGAGGTATTCTGAGCTGTCAGTGTCATAGTCGTTGTCATCTGGAAAGTGATTGATACGGTAACAGCTTCCTTTGTTGAGACCTAAAGATGAATAAAGTTAAAATTAGAGTCATGATGAAGTGATGTTTCAGTGACTAGGTATGATGTAATATCCATCACTATCCATATTCTTGCACGAGCTGTAGTCTGTTTGTTCTGGCTCATTATAGTAGGTTAGGTGAGTAAATATTCAATTCAATTTTATTTGTATAGTGCTCTTAACAAATGGACAATGTCTCAAAGCAGCATTATTAAAATATAAAAATTATGTTTGAAATTATAATTAAATTTATGCCTAATGAGCAAGCCTGAGGCAACACTATCAAGAAAAAAAACTCCCTGAGATTATATAAATATAAGAAACCTTGAAAGGAACCAGACTCAAAAGGGAACCCAACCCCATCTGGGTGACACTGGAGAGTGTGATTATAAATAATTTACTTTCTAAACAGTATATAGTCAAATGGAGTTGCGTAACCAGGAGCTTTTGAGTAATATACTGTATAAGTATGAGCATCAGCATGATTTCTGAATTCATTAACACTAAAGCCATCAAATGTTCAATGATGAAGACCTGAGCGCAAATCCGACTACCGCAACTGCAGTTCAAAGCTTAGCGCCATAGCCTCCAAGTGTTTCTATCCACAGCAATCCCATATATTACCAGGAAGTCCATGTGCGGCCCTCCTCAGCAGCAGTGAGCACCGCCAAGTGATGGGACTCCAATCAGAAGTAGAAAATCAGGGTGAATAATAAGCATGAAGCAGTTTGTTGAATTGGTGTATTCAGCGTAACCTATGCTATTTTCCTTCAAAGACAGAAAGCAATTTTAGGAATGTTGGCAAAGATTTTTTAGTCTGAAGAAAAAAAAAGATTTTATTGGCATTGCTAAGAATGATCAGTATTTCTGTCATTTATTAGAATTCACCCAGCAAAACTATGCTATACAGAATGGCTAATAGTTTATCTAGGATACTAATATTATTTGGGGCTGCAGCTGTCTATCTGTGTAGCTATTCTGACATATTGTCAGCATATGACAAGAAACAAAGTGGACAGATTACTGAGTACCATGCAGCAAAACCTATTATTTGTTTTTGCTATTATATGGAGACATTTGAGTTTGATATCAAAAGATGAATGTGAGACAATAGCACAGAACTTCAGCTTTCATTTCCTCAGTGTTGAACAACATGCCATCTTTTGTTTAATCCATTTTCCAATTGGTCAAAATGATCAGAACATGTTACTAGCAAGTGTTGCCCAGGCGTGTCATGTTAGAACTACTTTTCTAATGACTGAACAATTAATAGCTCTGAATGTCTACTTTTGGTTTGACCTGAGAAGACGGCATTTGTTAATTTGTTAAAAAGAATAAACCAACATGTAGTTGTCTATGGGAGAGACACAAGCTGAGAAAAGATGGCAGCCCAAAACAAGCATTGGCCATAGCCATTACGACAATCAGGAATGTCCTGAAAAAGAAAGAAACCACTGTTATACTAACAACCAGACATCAAACAGGCAGGCATATGAAAGCAAGAGCAGTTGATGACAGAAACAGCGTGAAAGCCATGAAAAATAACCCTCAAAAACATCAATGACATCACCAACAACCTCCAGAGGGCAGGGGTGAAGGTATAACAAGCCACCATTTGAGATCAGAAATATAGAGGCATCAGAAACCAGCTTGTAATTTGCAAAAACAAAATTCTAAGTGAACCTCTACCAAAGTGATGGAAAGGCCAAAGTGTGCAGAAAGAAGTCAAAGGGTCTGCTCATGATCCAGGACATAAAAGCTCTTCAGTCAAACATGATGTAGATAATGTCATGGCTTGGGCTTACATGACTGCTTCTGGATCTGGCTCACTAATCTTTATTGATGATGTAGCTCATGAAACATTCTGTCTGCTAATTTACAGAGAAATGCTTTCAATCTAATTGGGAGGAAATTCATCATGCAGAAAGACAACGACTCTAAACACACTGCCCACACAACAAAGGACTTCATCAGGAGAACAAGATGGAAGGTATTAGACTGGCCGAATCAATCGTCCAACTGAGCATGCATTTCTCCTCCTGAAGAAGAGACTGAAGGAAGACATGCAATACTGAAGGAAGCTGCAGTATTAAGCCTAAGGAAGCATCACAAATGTGCAAAAGTGGACTATCTGTTCCAAAAGTACCAAAGGTGAGATGTTTTAAGTTGTTAAAAACAAACCCAAATGTCTTCAGTGTAGAGCAAAAACAAAAGAATTGGTCCAACACATTTAGAGAAGACTGTATATCTATATCATATTTATTTGAAATATTGAACACTGATTTGGGAATATTAGATTTATTTAACTTTGCCTAAAATAACAGAAGAGATAAGCAGAAACACAGTTCTCCCTGGAAAGCACAGTCATGACATAATATCTAAATAGCTCTCTGTACAACATACACCCCACATCTCAAACAGTTCTACGGTTAAAATAGAGTTTATCAGCAATGTGCCATGATGAGCTCTCCCTGAGCTCTATGTGAAGATAGGCAGGCTGCACTCTCCGACACATCTTTTGTGGCCCAGCTTGCCATTAATTGGGTCTGGTGGTTAAAAAGTAGCATCAAATTAATGAGTATTAAATAGGTCTGAGAAATTAGGCCACGTTTTCTTGTCTAGTCATTGTAAAAAAAAAAAAAAAATAATAAAAATTTCAGGAGCTGTCTTCGGATAGCAAAAGCAGCATTACTGTATATGAAAAACTGTGGCAAATCTTTCTACTTATATCTAACATTTTATACTTATATATTTATCAACACAAGTACTATCTGTGTGAATATACTGCATGTTAACCGGTATAAAAGATATAATTATATAAATATACATTATATAAATATAATGTTTTTCTCCATCCAATTTTAATCAAACAGGACTGAGTATCATTAGATCATCTGGACCCTGAACACAAGGACAGCTTGGACTTTCCCCATTTGTCTCCCCACTGACGACAGGACTGTATATGAATGCATAATGCTATGTTGTAATGTAGGTTGTTTTTAGCATTCTTTATCAATTGGAATTTAATGCACTATTCCTGATACTATTCCAAATACAGGCTCAACAAGTGACAGACACGTAAGTATGCAATGATATCCCTACTACAGATTTGTGCACCAGTATAACAAATAACTATGACAAAACAAATTAAAAATGTACTGCCGAAATTGTAGTAAAAAAAGGAGTTTCATTAACAAGGTGCTTTTCTGCTTGATCTCCAGACATGGTGCAACAGCACTCGTAGAAACAGAACTTTTCAGTGCTATCAGATTAGGGATGCTCTTCTGTGGTTCGGCTGCTTTTAATCACGCAAATCTGAGAAAAAAAAGGGTCTTGAGGATGTAATTTGCCAGATATGTTTCTACCGTGAACTGATTTCACTGGTATGAATTCGTGATCTTTCACTAAAAAAATATATACATGCAATCATCTGGTAAGAATAAACTTCTGCCACGTCATTACTCAGTCTACATTTTTTAGCCACTTCCGTATTCCATTTTTCGGCACTATGATCAGTTCTTCAGTTACAGTGGAATGTCTGATTACAAAATCTGTGTTGCTGTGTATTTCTAGCAGTGCTGCATCAGTACTTTACATTGCTTACTAAGAAAATAAGGATTATTTTTGAAAAATTACTTGAATCTTTCACTGAATACAAATATGAAATTTAGAGAAAAACATCACGCCCCAAATTCTAATTTCAGCTATTTCTGAACTTGGAGAGTATTATTCTGTATGTATCTGAACTACAGAATAATACATAGTGCTTATCTTACACTTAAAGCCCATTTAATTTATTTTCCTTGATGAAAAATCAGCCCAGCTTTTCATGTGTCAACCTGCGAAACCCTTATACATCCTTACACCCAAATAACAGTTGAATAAGTCTGATTCTTTCTTCAGGCAGTTCAACTGAAAAGCTGTTCATATAAATGTAGACAATTCGAAATCCATCAGACATATGGTTCAGTCCTTGTATTAGAGAACAAAGTGTGTAAGGAGAGATCGAATTGAGTGACTTGAGACCGCTGATTTATGAGTGGCAGTTATTAGCCCGGTGTCTTTGGTGCGCCCAGTCTCATAAAGAGGAAATGAAGCCCCCCACTTAACAGAAACACTCTCAGAGATACAGAGAGAGAGAGAGAGAAAGAGAGAGAGAGAGAGGCCATATGTGTGTATCTGTATGTGCGACAAAATGAGAGCTCGGTCCCTCAGGCCTCCCTGGAGGTAACAGCACTCTGTGCTGAGCGCATGTTCTCCATGGCAACCTCAGGGCTGTTTCAACAATTCGATTTCCATAATGTCTCAAAGGGTGCTTATGACATCTTCATTGTGCTTTAATACAGCAGGCGGCTGACACGTGCAGCGCCAAGACTGATCCCTGCACAGCCTACAGCTGTCACACCACTGGCTCAACTCGACACATGGGAGCACTTTACTGGTCCTGTGAATTAAGGTGACATAGCCAATCATGTCTCTATGATGCTGTTTCTACCATGTCTTGTATTGATTTTTTTTTTGACGAGCACTTTGGAATGAACGGATAATACCTTCTTAAAGGAAACAAATACAGATATAACAGGATCTGTGCTATATGTTGGTTAGAAATCATGCCAGAAAGGTTTAAAGGGCAAGTGATTTGTACATCCAGAATTTGATCATGCGTAAAGCAACAAGAAAGTCGGATAAGTGGGAGGTTTTTCACTTTCATGAGAGTAGATTTTAAGCGGTCAGATTATGTAGCCTGCAGGCCAAAGAAAAAGACTGAGCTCATTATTCCTTAACATAAACATTCCTTCACATTGCAGCATTCATTAGTTTATCCTTAGCCTGGTCCTTTTGTGGTGCTTTAATATAGGTTTCATAGTTTGTTTATATTTATCTTTCATAAATAGAGCTGGATAAATTAGTTAAAACATAAATACAAACAAAAATAATTTATAACTCTGAGAGCAAAATATTCCTGTGCACATCTCTAGTTAAGACCAGTTATGAACCTGAGTGACATAGCAAGAGGTTGAGAAACTGTCAGTGCTGAAAATTCTACTTTTTTTCAAGTGTTTCCTGGGGCATAGTGGTTCATAGTTTCTATAAAAAATAATTCAAACATCTGGATTGTGCCACACCTACTCTGGCTTTAAATCCAGAGACAGCTATGGATATTCCGAATAATAAAAGATACAGATTGTAGAATTGCGATACATCTCAAATTGAGACCTTGTTTATTTGTTTGTTTGTTTGTTCTAACAAAGCCTCCTCTCTCTATGAGGCAACAGGTCCCAAATTATGCAAGACTGACCCATGGGAAGGTCAAGAGCTTGAAGGCTGTGCCTGGCACATGCTCCAAACTTGTAATCGCTCCCATTACTCAGTCACAGAATTCAAGCCCGATGGCTAATTAGAGACTGCGTGGCCTTTCAGTGCTGCATTTTAATTACACATCTGTGGCGCACACTGGGAATGGAGAAGTGACAGCACTTCCGCCCTTGAAACATCCCCAACCTGGCAAAGGGAGTGATTATATCACCAAGGGAAAACAAAACCGAGCACTCAAGACTCAGATCCATATTGACCCAAAGCAAATGTTATCTCATGGGCTACGATAAGCCCAACTGACAGCCATATATTGATGCTCAAGCTGTCTTGCCCTTTTTGGGTTGAGCATTGACCTTTAAAGGATTCGCATCGAAATGTTCTCAAATTCTATCTTGCCACACTGGGGTGATTTTTAATTAGCAAATTTTTTTGAACAAAAGATAAGGAAATTTATTTCATAATCCATAATTATGCCAGGCAAAACAGTAAAAACAAAACAAAACAGTAACACCCCATGACATAAATTGTATTCAACATCTAAAGAAATAAATGATTTATCATCTAACAAGCTAGTAATAAAACAAGTAATAAACAGATACGGATAGTAGAATTGCATAAACCGCAACTAGAGACCTTGTTCATAGAGGTTTGTAGTATATGTAAAAAATAATTTAAAAAACATCTGGATTGTGCTACACCTACTTTGGGTTTAAATCCAGAGACAGCTGTGGATATTCCGAGTAATAAACAGATACAGGTAGTAGAATTGCAATATACCTCAAATGGAGACCTTGTTCCATCAGTTTTATAAAAGTACTGATGACTCCACTGATATATCAGAAAAGTATAGTCATCATAATATCAGTATCACCCAGCCCTACGTTTTGTACAATTGTGTGCTAAAGAAAATATACTGAGGATATGCAAACTATTCCTAATATAATACAGTCAGTGCTTCAGGTTCCATTCATGGTTCAACTTGCAGCACCTTGATTCTCGTTCACAGCCTTAGTCCCTGCAGAACAGCTGTTCACTACTTACTCCTGATAAATGATGCTATTTTATCATGATGTGATTACACGCTTGTTGACTGGATAGGTATAATCGCACACCAGGAAAGCTTGTTAGAGCTCCAGGAACACAAATGCCTCCATCACGAAAAAGACAGTTGCTTTCAAAACAAGTTTAATGTTCTTTTTCATTACCGTTCTCTTTGCATATGTATGATGGATCGTGATGTTTTCGTGATTAAATGGCACTGTCTCTGTTGTGTGTACAAGGCTGAGTGAGATAATGAGTGGGAAAACTAGTCAGTCCTCTTGATTCAGGGTCACCAGCCTCACATTGCATTGAGGAGAAAAAAAAAGGTAATGGTGTCTCATTTTCTTTTTTGGTGGACAATGACAAGAAGCAATAGATTCGTCTATTTTTAAAACCTTGGCCATGTTACCATAGCGATTTCTGACACGTTGTTGCCAAGCAACAGCATCAAATACAATAAAGGCATGAATGAAGGCACATACTTAAGAGGAGACTCTTGACTGCATGCGCTTTGCAGTCCATTCACCCCTCTCCAAACCAAAAGAGAGAGAGAGAGAACAAACTCTTAAACTGTGACATGAAGGCTAAACTAAACAAACATTTATGAATGACTGCTGGGTAGCTTTGTGAGCTAAACTTGGTTAACATGCTTTTAATTACAGAAAAACATTAAGAGAAATCACATATTGTAATAAAATTCCTGAAATTATGCCCGGTATTGTAAGTCTGACCAGTGTCATTTGTCGCATTGATTGTTCTGAACAAATATATATATATATATATATATATATATATATATATATATATATATATATATATATATATATATATATATATATATATATAACATTAAAATCACTGAAAGGGAAAGGTGAAATGAATAGCATTGATTATCTTGCAACAGCACCATAGGGTGTGATATTAGGCAACAAGTGAACAGTCAGTTCTTGAATTTGATATGCTAGAAGGAGGAAGAATGAGCAAGAGCATCTGACAGACTTTGACAAGAGCCAAAATGTTGCGGCTAGATGACTGACTCAGAGCATCTTCAAAATGGCAGCTCTTTTTGGGTGTTTCAGTTACGCAGAGGCCACTTAATTGGTGTTGACTTAACATCTACGTTCATCCCAGATTTCAATTTAATCTTGCATCTGTGGGATGTGCTGGACAAACTGGTCCAATCCATGGAGACCCCACCTCACATCCTACAGGTTTTAAGGGATCTGCTGCTAACGATGCTGTCTGTGCTTCCATAAAATTCGTCGTATCACTTGTATGACTTATATCCTGCATGCCTTAATATTTTTAAGTATATATATTCTGTTACATTATGTATATGCATACACATTATTGGCCTGGCTTGGCTGGAAACTAGATATTGTGATCTGCTTTCAGGTATTATAATACAAAATGCCTTTCAGTATAGTGGAATAACATTTTAGCCACATCACTTCTCTTTTTATCAGCATTTCTAACATTAGCATTTGGTTCTACTTTGGTTATTTTTTTAGGGTGGGGAAAACCATTCCATAACGTTTTGTGAACATTCTGTTTTGGTTCCTATGGAATGTTCTGGAAACTTTCAGGCGTTAAAAGCTTACTTGTAGCTATTGTTTTAGGTGTTACTTTACTGTCTCCTGACAGGAAGTTTGCCAAAATGAACAGCGCTAACTTTGTTAACCAGAAGACACACACACACACACAGTTACTAAAGGAAGACCAGATACAAACGTCTTGGGTTATAGTCTGCACGCGCTTATGACATTACATGCGCTGCGCTGCGCGACGCGTCTTTGCGCACAAGACAAAGAACAAAAGATTTTAAACGCTCATCATGTGGTCTAATAAAAAAAAGATCTTAATGTTACACACAGATTTCACTGGAAGTTTCCTCGCGCTGTTTTTATTTTCCTTTCAGCTCAAAACAAGAATTAAACATCTGATCCTAACGGTACCTTCTATACAGCAGATTCTCCAGAGCCCGGAGTGCGTGAGATCGCCACGAGTTTTCTTGGGTTGAGACTGAGTGTCGTCCGTCATATTGGTCGCGTTGCAAATGTACGCTCTGGAGTACAGCCAGTAGTCCGTGCCTATGGCGATGGTCATAAGGCTAAACGCCACGAAAGCGCCCGCGGTGGCCAGGAGCAGTTGAACCGCACGGTCGCACCAAGCCATCGCACCTCATAATAATCTCTCACTCGGCCTTAATTTTTGTCTCGCACGCGTGTGTGTGCGTGTGTGTGTGCGTGTGCTTGGCCACAGCTTGCGCTCCTTTTGTTCCCGCGCTCGAGCGTCAGGGCTGGTTAGTCAGCGCGCGCGCCCGGAGCCACAGCAAACTTGCGCGAGGTGAAAAGCGCGCGGCGCCTCCATGTGTCACTGCGCTCAGCAGGAGCCGCTTTTAAAGCAACGCGGTTTACTGTAATCATTTTCCCCCTTTTTTTCTTAGCAGAAACTAAGTCTCTCGTCCTCTCCCAGTGTCTCGAGTTTTCTTAGACAAATGGAAAGGGTTTTTTTTGACGGCTCGCTCTCAAACCCCACCTTCAATCACACTAACCAATGAGAAACAAACAGCAGGAGACCCTCTTCAGCTCTATTGATGGGAAGAGAGGGGAATCTTAATGTAGGGCCAGAAACAAGCTTGTCTCCCAAGAAATGACCTCATCTGTGATCTGTAAATTTGCAGCTCTTATCTGAGACGAAATAGAAGAAATACAGTGCACTTTCTGTGATCTTACTCATATGAAAGCTCCGTAATAAAAATCTGCTGTAGCTTGAAGTCTGGAAAAGTATTGGTTGTAGCTTAGTACACTCAGGAATAAAGGTACATTGAAAAGTATCTTTATACTAGGTATTATATATATTTATAATAGGTTATCTAAACGTAAAATTCATGCACCTGCCAAGTAAAAGATAGATAGATAGATAGATAGATAGATAGATAGATAGATAGATAGATAGATAGATAGATAGATAGATAGATAGATATTATATTAATCCCTTATTGTGACTATGAATTAAACTCCATCCAATGATTAATATTAGACTTATAATGCCACAGCAGTTTAATTGGCACAGCAGTTACTGAAGAATAAAGGAATGAATAAATGATGTAGTTGTTAAAGTAGCTGTGATATTGCCTTTTTTGAGACTCGGATTCATAAAGAAATCTCCATCATGAATATTCTGCAAGATTACAATTTGAACATAATAATAAGAACTTGCAACACGGTCTGTATAAGAAAAAGATAGCATTCATGCATTCAAGTTGATGGTTTTAGTTTATTTTTGTCTAATACAGCATTACAAAATGAGTTTGATGTTTTGGTTAAGCCAGGCCATTTTAAAGACTAAGACATTTTCTGGTACCATGTTGAACCATATTCAAAACCTTCAACATGAAACCATACTACAGGTTCTATACAGAACCATTGAGGTGCTATAAAGAACCATGTTTAGCTCTTTGGATTTTTGGAAAATGTAGTTCAATGTGTTTTTTTTTATTATTGTAATGGCTGGTTTATGATTAAAGATTTAGATATAGATATAGATTTTCTTTCATGTTCACATATATGTGCTGAAGGCTGGAGCAGGTAAGTTGTTTCTCAAAAGAAAAGAAAAGGCTAGCTAGGTATTCCCAACAACAACAAATGCTCACAAGTATTTTTAATCAATTTAATATGTTTTAATGTTCAAATACAACATGACTTCAAGTTCTTTGTAAAAAAGAAAGAAAGAAAGGAAGAAAGAAAGAAAGATAATCTAAACCTCTGCAAAAGCATCTCATATCATGGCAGTAAATATAACTGTTGACACAAAATCAGTCATTAATGTTGCTTACTGACATTTCCTCCAGGATGATAAGACCTACAAGTGCATCCATGGACTACGGATGACCTTATGACATAGTATTCAGCAGATAGTCGTATAGCATATATGGACATAGCAGTTACTGGGATACAGCCAGGTAGAAAGTATAGTAAAAATGCAAAAAACAAAAAAAAACAACAACATTTTTTAATAAATAAAGTGTTAGCAGCAAAAATGCAGGTAGTGGAATGGCTTTTGTGTAATGAATAATCATTTAAAAAGGTAAATGAAGCAAACACACACACACACACACTGCATTAATAGCATTTCTATAGTACTTTAACATAAATAGTGTGCCTGTGTAAAGTTATTTCTATAAAATAGTCTATGTATGTACTTATTGTACTGTTACATGTGACATAGTCCTTCACTATGAGGGCATATGTCATTTTAGCTTTATATAATGAAATATTTTATAGCACAGAATTATAGAGAAGACCCTCTGCAGTAAAATGTCTAGTAGATTTGACTTTCACTGGTCCCAGTTACGTGACCTCACCCTGTTACTTGCAGTTATAAGCTACATGTGATTATGTGATTGGAATTTTAACAATGTTGACACATTTCATGAACATGTTTACATTCAGGTGAACATTAATTAAAGCTCTTGACCTGAATCTGGATGATTCTTCGCATTGCCACATAATTGGCTGATTAGATAAGTGCAGGTGTATAGCTGCTGAAATCTGTGTAAAAGGGTGTAACACTTGCTCTGCGTCTACATCTGATTGAGCAGGCTACGGTACATCTCTCTGAGAGATCTGGCGCCCTGATGCTGATCTTCTGAGGACAGTTAAGCCGATCCCCATTTAAAAGCATGAATATTCCTTTGTTTACTGAATACAAGCCCGTATCAAGCTAATGAATCAGTCTATTAGTCTGTTTTGCTTGGCTCACAGAGGAGCCACTCACTTCCTCTCTCATGGGAGTGAAGCTTTATATAGAGGAGGTGGATTATTTTACTAATCAACCCACTGAGTAACACTCCAGTGCTAACCTGGTGTTTGTTTGCTTCTCTGTTCACCCCAACAAAACAACACTAAATTAACGGGATCATTAAATAGCCAGCACTTAAACGCAGCGTTTAGGTATTCATTAACAAGTCAACATAGATGGATTGCATATAGTTTAATAGCAGAGGAATTGTACTATCAGGCAAGTACAACATTTCAATACCCTTAAGGCAAAAATCAAGACGTCAAAATGCAATTTATTGCAACAAAGCATTGTTATTCATTTTAGAGGTGTCACTTTATCATCCAGAGTAACAAAAATGTTTTGCCACCTATTTGCCTTTACAACCGCCTCCAGTCACATTTGTATCCCCTGAACAGATTTTGGATGTAATATTTGTTGTAATGTCTCCATTCTAACTGTCTAGCCCATTCCTCTTGACATATCTGTTATAACACAGCAAGGCTGCTGAGGATGGTTTCACATTGACAGCCTAAAGTTTCATGAGTTGACTGTGAATGATATCATGAGTACTTAGAGACTATGAAGATGGACTGCAATTGAAACAAACAATTTTGTCTCCATCAGTGAAGTAAAATGAATTTCCTGGTTACATAATTGCACTTTTTCACCATTTAGTACACAGTTATGAGGATGGTTCCTCTCAAGGTTTCTTCCTCATATCATCTCAGAGAGTTTTTCTCTCTGGCTTGCTCATTTCGGACAAATTTATCAATTTTAAACGTATATATTTCTGTAAAGCTGCTTTGTGATGATGTCCAATGTTTAAAGTGCTATATAAAAATCTAAAGAACGAATTGCACACTGTGTTCCTCAAATATCAAAGATCTCCTGATTTTGCAGTATGCTCTGGGTTGCTATCTTGTTTACAGGATGCATCAACATTATCCAAAAGTTGAAACTAATGCAGTGAATATGTTGTTGTTGTCCTTCGGCTGCTCCCTATCTGGAGTCGCCACAGCAGATCATCTGATTCACATATTTTTATTTGGTACAGTTTTTATGCCAGATACCCTTCCTGACTCACCCACCCCCCCCCCCCCCCATTTTATCCAGGCTTGGAACCAGCACTGAGAGTTGGTTGGTTGGTTGGTTCCCTGCCCAGGAATTAAACCTGGGCTTTGGCAGTGAGAGCACAGGATCCTGCCGCTGGTCCACCAGGGAATCCTAACATTATGAATTTGTGGCTTAATAATTAAAATAATCAATATAACTTCAACCAGGGCTTCGGAACTGGCATCCACTCATCCTACATTATGATATTTTGCCAATATCACACACAAACAGAAAAAAGCAATGCTAAACAATGGTATATGGATAAAATTAGTGAGGTAAGAAACAATACGAACTCTCAGTCAGTGTGGAGTAACGTACTGGGTATGCTACCGCCTCTCTCTGGAAATCTTTTCATATCGTGTGTGTGGTTGAGTGACTGTTTGAACATAAGCAAGTCCTAATGTATAGACCTAATGATATTCTCCACAGCAATGTTAAATTTGTTTCTTTTTCCCTACTGTTACTGACAAGTAAAACAAGCATATATGGTTAAGATATCTTGATAAATAAAGACACATTATTCAGTTCTTATTCAGAAAATCATGGGGGATGCAAATGTTTGCAATCAGCTGTAGCTAGGTGAGTCAGTCTTAGATAACTCTCCTGAAAGATCTGGGCTGGCTCAGCCGTCGTTCCACAAACATCACTTATCCACCACTCCAGACTTCTCGGTTCTTATTTTTAAAGACCGAGGAGTGAAAAGTGAGGAAAGACTGATGCCTGATGGCTGATTTTTTCGATTGAGGTATGACGCATTTCGAGATTTTGACAGCTCTGCATTTATTCTGAGACTGACGGATGTTAAATGTACACCGTGTCTCCAGCTGAGCCTCTGCATGCTGGTTGTTGCGGAGGCTGTGTTTAGCTCAGCGGATCAATGGAGGATGTGTGACTAGGAGAGCAGTGCAACACTCAGGCAGCTTTCACTCCACACACACACTCACTGACTGGGGATTTAGAAAGGAACACTGATGAAGAGGAACAAGTGGTTGTCAGACATTTTACCTTTGGCTCTGTGCTCCATTTTGGAGAATGGCTTGAGTGGCATTGACAAATTAGAGTGTTTGTATTTATTCCTGTATGTGCTTGGATGAAATTTTGACAGGTTCTCCTGTTTATTTTCTTTTACGATCTTTTATTAGATTACATATATGATCTGCACATCACGTCTAAAAAATTGGAAATAGAATGGAAAGGATATTTCAGAGGTGTAAACATTATAAACAGTGTTTATTACAACCTCAAATGTTTGAAACAAAATGCTCCTCTCAAAATATTTCTTCTTGACTGTGTTAATTTATGGTGTGCAAGTGAAACATAGAACATGTTGCAGAGCTTCCAGCTGTGGTGGTACCACCAGAGGCGGGTGTGAAACAAATCATTTGAAATTAATATTAGTATTTAACAAGGTAGAGAATTAAGATACTCCATCACTTAGTATACTGGACTGAATGGTCAATGCTTTGTTATGTTTACATTATACTTACATATTTTTAGATTACCTAATTGTTGAAATGTAGCTGTAGAAAAGCGAAGGCTGTTCAAACGGTCCATTCTGGTCTCGCTGTGTGAATACTAAAATATCAGGCTATTATAATGGGCTTATGAAATGTCCATTTTGACTGACTACTATACTGTAGATCTTTTATTCACTCAGTGATCAGAATATTATGTTCTTAAAATAATAGGCAGATCCAGTCTTACAGGCAGATATGGGGTTTTATGTTTTTTATTCATAATCTTAAATAGTAAGATGTTGTAAAAGAAATCCTGCATTTCAAGGATGTTACCAATCAATTAAACTCACACATTCTTCAAACAGCAAGCGAAAAACACATTACTTAGGGTTTGTTTGTTATTTGCTAATGGCTTTTAGCTTCCTGAGGAGAAAACATGCTGTTGTAGGGTGTGACCTAGAAGCATTATTGTTTCCCTTTGACTTAAAGACATTTTGACTATCATGTACATGCAACTCTGAAAACAAAATGAAAATACACTTCTACTGGCAAATAAATTACTAAATTAATAAAGTACATTTCTGAGACTTTGGGTAAAAGGTAAATTCGATTCAATTCGATTTTATTTGTGAAGCACTTTTAATAATGGACACTGTCACAAAGCAGCTTTACAGGAATATAAACATTCAGAATAAAAATGCTAAAGTTTAACAGTTAAATTTAGATTTATCCCTAATGAGCAGGCCAGAGGAAACTGTAGCAAGGAAAAACTCCCTGAGACAAAATGAGAAAGAAAATTTGAGAGGACTCGAAAAGGAGCCTATGCTCTTCTAGGTGACACCAGAGTGTGATTATAAATCATTTCCCTTCTATAACTGTGTACTAAATGGTGAAAAAGTGCAAATATATAACCAGGAAATTAATTCTACTTCACTGATGGAGACTTGAGTGCAAAAGTGTTTGTTTCAATTGCAGTCCATCTTCATAGTCTCTAAGTACTCATGATATCATTCACAGTCAACTCATGAAACTTTAGGCTGTCAATGTGAAACCATCCTCAGCAGCCTTCCTGTGTTATAACAGATATGTCAAGAGGAATAGGCTAAAGGCGGTTAGAATGGAGATATTACAACAAATTTGACAAATATTATTTCCCTGCTATAAATGTACATGATATAGTCAAGCACAGTTGTGTAAAAGGAGCTTTTGAGCAACTGAGGAATTCATTTTTTGCCAAAGCCATCAAATGTTCAATGACGGAGCTTCCAGTACAAAACCAATAGCAGCAACAGCAGCCTGAAGCCATTTCCACGGTCTCCAAGTGGCACTGTCCATTGCAATACCACGTAGCTCCAGGCTGTACATGTGGATTGCTCCTCAGCACCAGGAGGAAGTAAAAGATGTTTGACCAAATGAGCAGGACAACAGAAAAAAAGAGACTTGCTTTAGATTTAAGGTTCTTGCTTCCTCACTCTCCTAATTATGTACCTATGCGTTTAATTTATACCGTACTTACTGAATAATTCATAATACATACTGAATAATAAGCTAGGAGTTTAGAGGGTTTAATGTTGTATAAACTATACTCTGCAGTATGTTCATGAATGGGTGTCCAGTGGTTTTGAGCTAATACAGACCAGCACTGCCAGATTGGACTGATTGATTTTAGTCTAATGATCATTTAAACCCTATCCAATTTTAAAACAAAATTAAATAAAATTTAATTGAATACTATCTTAAGCCATTCTTTCATCTTACTTTGATCAGACATATTCAATATATTTTATTTCATTTATCAATCACTTACCTGTTTAATGCTATCAGTATGTACAGTGCCCTCTAAGAGTATTGCCCTTCATGAAAATGAGCAAAAATTAATCTGTAACAATAACAGATGCTAAAAATGAACGCTGTTTAGTTTTATTTTAAAATGTTCTTCATTCAAAAACAAAAACCCTGTTGTCATTGCTACATACTGTTTATTTTAAACTGACCAGCAGCCTTACAATTCCTATTTTGTGATCCTGCCTTGCAGAGACAGCACTGAGTCACTTCCGAGAAAATCTATCAATGTTGGAGACACTTGTAGCAGGATCGTAGTCCACTCCTTCATACAGAACTTTTTCAGCTACTTTATATTCTTGGGAAATAATCTTTAACCAGTTCTTTGTCGAACTGGAAGTATAGGGTTGACTCGGTTTACTGAAAGCTAGATTTATTGCCAAGTCTGAAGCTCCTGGCAGAGGCAACCTGGTTTTAGGCAACCAGCCACAAAACGTCAGTGTTCTCCAATATATTTTAGCGTGGGCATCAGGAACATTTCCTTGCACGCAGTCCCCTTTAATCACAGAATTTATTGATGGTTACCTGACATGAGAGATCCACACACAACGCCGACTGGACTTCTAATAACACTTGGTTGTATGAGATGCTCTCAGGAAGGATGCACTTCCGAGCAGCTTATTGCAATCAAAGTGGCATTTAATAATTGGTTTTATTTCTTTGATAACCACGAGCATCAGCTATATTGCAGTTCGAAATCTATAATCTAAAAATGTTTCTTCCCCTCCTTCACTATTCTCCTCACTGTTTAGAGGGACAGATTAATCCTGGACTGAAATCTGGGCAAAACTAACTGCTTCAGTTAGGAGGCTTTTTCTTAGAATATGCCCATTTATGTTTAATGGTATTTATATGTGTTTGTGTTATTTTTCCCATTATCTGATTTGTGTCAAAAATCACTGTACACACAAATTTTACAATGTGAATGACATTATATTTATACCCCAGGAAACAGGACATTACATTACAAACAACAGACTTGTTAATTTGGCTTGAGGCAAATTATCTAGCATTTATTTTCAAATATTCCTTAGGCATGTCAATAATTCCGGCCTGTATTTGTGAAAGAAAACTCTATTAACTACATTAATAGTTTTAGAAATATAATATAATATAATAAATATAATATAATATTTTAATATAAAACTAACAATGAAAAAAAAAAGAGATAAATCACCCCCCCCCTTTTTTTTGGATATTTTCAGTTGTTTACTGATAATACTATAATCACATTTCCTCATATTTTGAAGGGTGCCAATAATTCTAGAAGGCACTCCAATTATAGATAACGCATGGCTTTCTTTTGTTTTAATGTTTTTCAAATGATACTGAAATACTATGGCTCTATTTTTCCCCCCTAGTTAATTTCATATCCAGGAAAATGATAATCGAATTAGATTAGATACCCATGAATAAAACATACATGCTTTAAAAAAAAAAAAAAAAAAAAAAAAAAGGTCTAGCTGCAGTTCCCTAAGGACATCATAAAGAGTATTCAGTACGATGCTCACTCCAGCATTTAATGATGATCTTAATGCAGTGATGCTTCTGGGAGCTGAAACGTTTTGAAAGATATTGAAGTTGTAAGCACAGGAAATAAGATGGGCATCAGGGCCAGAAGAACTATTGTGCCATCTACTGGCTCAACCCACATAATGCAAGCGTTCTGCACGAGCAGACAAAAAACGACTGCAAAACAAGTTTGACTCAATGTGAAAACTTTTAATAGGTTTTAAGAAAAAAGACATTAGAAAGTATCTGTCATACATCTCGTACACGTCCAGTAGCTCCTCTGCTTCACATTTAAACCGCTCAACACCACAAGTAATATTCCGCATAAACTCAGTACACTATCATGTTAGGCACCATGTGGAGGGAGACAGCATTCATAGCCAGAATTCACTATATTAAGTGCCAATATTTTCTTTGCACCGTGATTATGACAGTGGTCCGGATTCAGTTATAGACAGTTTACATTATATAATGATCCAAATACCTAAATATTCATATAGAACTGTAGATGGACAGGCTTTAGTTTGAGGCTCACCTGCCCTAAAGCGAGTTACAGGTAAAGGTAATAACTTGGCAGATATAAGTACTATCACCTACCACCGAGGCCCCTTTAGCTTATCTGAAATTCTGTGTAGAATAATATGACATTTCCTCTTATTCATTTTACTTAAACCTTATATAAATGTCTCGTCTTTATCTTAACCCATTTTAGCAGACTCGCTCACTGCAGCAAAGGGGTGATGCAGTGGAAGTGCTCGAGATTCCTGCATGCCTGGAGCCAGCGCTGCACGTTGGCAGGAGTGGACGAGGCCTGGCCGTCTTGAAGGATGCAGCACGCGCACACGATGTCGGCCAATGAGGGCTCGTGGCCCAGCAGCCATATCGAGCAGCCCAGAGCGCTGTTGAGTGAGCGCAGCACAGCCGCACGCTCCTTACTGCCCCCCTCTGCCAGCTGGAAGAAGGCCGTATCCACCCAGCTGTCCAACTGTGTGGCAACAATCGGGTCCTTCGGCTCGGAGCCCAGTAGCCGAAAGAGGAAGCGTGCCACGTTGGCCTCACCCTCAATGGGGCACATACTTTGCGTGCTGAACTTCATCTGCACTTTTGGCACTGGATGGAAAGAGAGATTACATTTACACATTAACTCTGCATAACAACACAGAACAATGATGACCAGGTAAACTATAGTTATGTTTTTCTGTATTAAAAGGATGCTTCCTTTAAGTGGAAAACTAATAAACACTTCACTCTGCTTAGGTCCTTTTAGAAAGAGAGCAATTTTTTCTATATTAAAAAGAAAACAGAAACTTACTAGAAAAAAAAGGGTACTTTATTTAAATATGTACTTCGGTTCAACGTGATTGAATTGAGTAACAAAATTCGTTTTTGTGCATCCAAAAAACTGAATAAAATCAAACACCAAGCTCACACCAGAGCTGAGAATGGAGCACAGGATGCTGGTGTTTTGCAACAAATTAAGTTTAGCATAAGCAATGAAATTAAAAATACTTTATCTAGAATCTGTCTGACTGGATATTCTTCATTTTTCAGCGTTTATGTAGGAACAAGACACAAAAAATAAAAAAGTCTATAGCATGATCTCTCTATAACCCTCCAGGTCATTAGTACTTACTGTATTCTT
The DNA here is from genome assembly GCF_019097595.1 of Hemibagrus wyckioides. Taxonomy (NCBI): domain Eukaryota; kingdom Metazoa; phylum Chordata; class Actinopteri; order Siluriformes; family Bagridae; genus Hemibagrus; species Hemibagrus wyckioides. Next base: position 10,589,308 of record NC_080711.1, read on the forward strand.
ATAAAAATAAATAAATAAATATACGTTCAGAAACAACTCTGAAAAACAACACCGGAAAATTGTCTGTTACCTAACATTGTGTGAGTGCAAATTCCAAGTAGAAAAATCCTAGAATTTCCCCAGTTTCTGATGCTATTCCTGTGCAGCATTAAATGAACAGCACGATTCGTCAGCCAATCAGATTGTAAACTTATCATAGCCGTCATTTCACAACACCCTTAACATATCTATATGAATGCCAAAAAGGGGTTTCATATAGATATGTTATAGAAAAGTGGGTTTGACTCCATGCTTTTATGCCAAAAGCCATATATCTCAGCATTACTTAAAGACTTCAGGGACAAGTTGAACCAGATTGTCGCCACTATTAATTGTATTGCTGCCAAATGAAGGTTGCATTCCAGGAACAAAACTTCTTTGAACACTTTCATTTCATTGTCATTCTTTCTCTTACCATCTTTCCATATTAGTGTAAACCCTAGTTGGAAGCCTTGGCGGGTATGGCTATCGGTATGGCGAGGACCTAAGCACGAGAGCAGCTGAGGAGGCACACTGGAGACAGACGAGTGCACATGCACGGAGGAGAGCACACGGTAACTCTGGCACAGAAGCCCGTGCAGCACCAGCAGAGACAGTGGTGGACTGGCAGGGTTGGCATTGATCACTATATCTCTCAGAGCACCTGGGTCCTAAAACATAAAAATAGACAATTTTGTAAGCACCTTAATAAACATTTCATTGCATCTGGCTAGGCTTGAAGTTGTTGCTCTTTCAGGTTTGTTATGTGGAATTAAAAACATGACAGGTGAAGCTATTTTTAAGTTTCATTCCTGCACCAAGACAGAAAAACAGTCCAATAACCAAAGAAACAAATATAGAGGACTTGCTGACCTTGCCGAGGAGAGCATCCAGATCAGCTGTGCCCGTGAAGGCAGACATTGTAGTGGTCTGTGGCATTGTTGTGACATCCATGTCAGCATCTGGAGTAGTGACTGTCTTCGCCAGGCCATCTACTGCTGCTTTCAGCTCATAAAGCTTCCGCATGATCTCGTCCTGGCGCGCCTCCAGTGCTTTAAGGGCAGGATCCACCTCCCCATTCTGAAAGAGTGACAAAACATGCACAATGTAAAACAAGATGAAACATTTGACAAATGTTTAAAGGCATATACATATACATTTTACAACTCTATGCTCTTTTCTCACATTAAATATTAAGCCCAAGTCTGACAAATGACTGTCTGAGATTTGCCTCAAAATTCATTCTAATCCTCATGTATATACTTTCATGTCCTTAACTAAAAAGCAAATTGAACATATTAAAAATTGAACCAAATATGTCATGAGTGGGGAAAAAAAAAGAATTCATAAAATAACATGTCATTCAAAAAGAGTCAAGTCTGTGCTGTTGCAGAATACTCTGTATAATAGCTGATGATATTCAACACCTTTGAATACATTGTCTTGACATAGCAAGGTTTCTATGTATTTATATGTCAGAATCTTGTTTATGTGCATGAGCCTAAACACAGATTATTCTTTTGTTTTTCAGATTATTATGTATAGTGTGAATAATACGGCTGCGCAGAAAGCTGCGCAGACATGAACAGCTCCAACACACAAATTGCCCATAACTAAAGTCAGTTGCGTCAGCCGGCTTTATTAAACGAGGGCGCATTTGCTACCTATAGCGGTGGATCGAAAGTCAGCTGGCTTCTCCGACAGAACGCATGCTATATTCACTTATAAACACACGGAACAGCTTCCCGAAAGCAGTGACAGCTCCGTGATAAACGGATTTACCTGTAGCGCATATTCGGCGCAGCTGCTTCCATGCTGCGCGTGGATATTCGGTAACTTGTACATGCACGTTGGCAAATCAACCTTTATGTCACCCGGGGTCGTGGGCTTTACCTGGTACATGGGCATGATGTCTGACTCCAGAAAAAATAAATAAGAGTACAATCCGAAAGAGAGCTAGTGCTAAGGAATTTGTTTGACTTCCCTACTGCCCGTCCAGCACCAAAGCTCGAGCGGAAAGAGGCCGCATGGGAGTGACGTCACTTCCCTCGAAAGTAAAAGTCCATACACTTCTTTTTTTTAATAGTATTATTGGACCGGAGAAATCGTCTGATCTCGTCTATAATGAATTTGCAACAACTTGCAAAAGCCTCGTTTGTTAAAGCTAGTGATAACAATCTGACAACGCCAGCAGTCCGTTATCACCCCGCCCCCTTTCCGCCCCCCTATGGTCAGCTTCTATAATGCTCAAACCAGCCCATCTCTCACCAACAACCAGGCCACGATCATAGTTACAGAGATCACATTATTTCTTCATTCTGATGTAAACATTAAGTTAGCGATTCATTTGCTTGATTAGATAAATGCATAATCGGAGACCCATGCACATGAATGTAATATGGAGTTGACCTGCCCTTTGCAGCTATAACAGCTTCAAATTTTCTGGGAAGGATTTCCACATGGTTTAGGAGTGTGTTTATTTGGTGATTTTTGACCATTCCTCTAGAAGTGCATTTGTCAGGTCAGACACTGATGTTGGACGAGAAGGTCTGGTTCGCAGTCTCCGCTCTAATTCATCCCAAAGGTGTTCTATGGGTTTGGGGTCAGGACTCTGTGTAGGCCAGTCAAGTTCCTCCACACCAAACTCACTCATCCATGTCTTTATGGACCTTGCTTTGTGCAGTTAATATTAAGATTTCCTTTCACTGGAACTAAGGGGCCAAGCCTAATCCCTGAATTCAGTGATTTGGAGAACTTTTGGCAGTATAATGTAGCTTCAATCCAACACCATAACAGACAAAGCAGATCAGTAGCCCAAATTAATTAAAGAACAGGCAGGGGGCACCCGGATTTGAACCAGGGACCTCTTGATCTGCAGTCAAATGCTCTACCACTGAGCTATACCCCCATACACTGTCATGGTCAGAGGTTGAAAATTCAAGCAGCAGTACCTGTCATGATAAATTACATTTTAAAAGCTTAACAGCAGTGGAATCAAATCATGTTATTCTGCCTATGTAGCGTTCCTTGCTGACTTAAAATGTTAACTGTTAGTTTAAAACATTAAATTATGCCGAAAAACATTACCAGTTTTCCATAAAGTTTGTTTTGCACATGACCACACATGACCATGCTGGTCAAATTTGTAGTCTAAGTCTGTAGTCTGTAGTCTTGCCAAATGCTACATGCTGGCAGAATGGGTTACTTCTATGAATAACTCCTGTTCCAAATTTCTGCTACTAATGCTACTTCATGAACAGATATTTTGTAAGATATCAAACATTTATTGATCAGTTCTCTGTTCTCTGTGTTAAAATGTTTATTGAATGGAACTGGTTACATGGAATGAGTCTAAAATACAATGCACTATACAATATGGTCAATGGTTTGTGGAAACATTTCTATTTCATATCAGATCCCTTTTTGCTGTGTAATAATAATAACCTCATTTTTTAAACATGGCTGTGGGATTTTTGCTCATTCAGCCACAAGAGCATTAGTGAGGTCAGATGCTGATGTTGGGTGACGAGGCCTGGGGTACAATCAGCGTTTTTGTTCGTCTCAGAGTGTTCGGGCGCAAAAACATGATGTGATCTTGATTCAAGCAAGATAAAGAGTTCTAGCGGAGAAAAGAATAATCATTAGCAATTAGTGATTCAGGAGTTGCGGGTGATTTCATGAGGTGCAGCGGCTGCTGGGTAACCTACCCCCTTAAACATAATTGGTAGGTTGTATAAGAAACTACAGACTCAGATGAATCCAAACTACTTCATGTATTTTTCTTACAGTTGTGTCAGTCACAGGGGTAAGGCTGATCAAGCTGATACTTTATCCAAAGTATACTGGGTTACTTTGGCCATCATCACCCAGTCAGCTTTCAGAAAGCATTTCACACGGTTAGCGCTGGGCAACACTATTATGATCAATTTAATATGAACAATTTATGATCTCTTTAGCCTTCTGTGTCATTTGGGAATAATGGGCCACTGAGGACATTAGCTAAGGTTGCTTGGATTCTCAGATTACGGCTTGCCAAGGATGTGGGAAGTGGAGGTGCTAAGGTTACTGCTGCAGAACTTTCAGAATTTATTTTATTAAATAATTATAACATTAATATATATATAGATAGCGCATGACACATTTGTGCTGCTTAAAATTCTAGCTCCCCAGTAACGCGAAACACCTTCCCACGTTCCTGCAACTTGCAGCTATATAAGATTTCGATAAGATTATTTCAGTTGAACATTATGTATTTGATAGCCATGCACATATATGATTTTATAAGTATGGTTATCTAAGAGACCTATCATTAATGTGCTTTAATGTAAGGACTTTAAAGCTTGCTAAAAGATTTACTTGATACACCTTTTCTTTTTTTTGTTCTTTTCTAATGATCATTGTTTCTGTTGACTACATTTTTCTTGTTTATGTGTATGAATGACTTTGAAAGATATCCGTTTAATTTGCATTTAGATTTCCATGATACCTTGTGTAAATGTTTAAACTCGTAAGGCGATCAACAATCAGTGATCTTGTTTCATGACGCTGTCCACTAGAGGTCAGACACGTGCTATGTTTCAGTGTAATTACGGCTAAAGTCTGGACACCTTTGTCAGTGTTACCCTGTCCAAACCTTTCTTGTATTTTGGTTGACTACAGCATCGGATTAACAAATGTAACAAATCTAACCCTATTCCATACATTACCACCATACTCTGATGGAATGATTTATTATATAGAACCCACACACTGCCATTAAAATTCGGCTGCAAACTGTCATGCTGCTCTGTGTGTTGTGAATTTTGACTGTCATGGTCATTTCAGCTGCTCTGAACTTCACAGTAGGGTTTTATTTACAGTTGTATGTTTAGTCATTATTAATAAGAATCATACGTTTTGAGACATTTCCTTTAATTTAAAATCTCCCTTGAAAATAATACCCGTATGTCGTGTGGCATCAGTGATGTGATGGTGACACTGGCTGTCCTGTCAGCTTGATCAGGTTGATTTGTTCTGCAGCCAGAAGTCTGTGTTTGCTTTTTTACTGCTGAGCTGAGAGGTACTCCCCTTGGTGTATGAGTTTTTAGTCTATATTAGCATATAGGCATGTTTTTATATCTTAGTGGGGACCAAATGTCCCCACAAGGTCAAAACTGTCAGATATTTCTATCCATGTGTGTGTGTGGCAGATATTAATACATACATAGTTACTAATAGATATTATGTAGCAGAAGTAAATTACAATTATTCACTGTCTGCATTGGAACTAAACTTTACTGCACGGTGTTGAAGAAAGAAACAGAAATACATCACACTGTGAACTGTGATCCTTTTACTGTAAACAGAAGGTCGAATGTCCTGAAAGAACTGAAAGAGAAATTTAATTAAACCACTCAACTGAGTTTGGTATTTCAGCAGGTTGTTAGGCTTTAATAATTCACCGGTGAGGTCTTGGAGACTTGACAGAGACCACTGGTGAAATACACCGGGGAGCAGTGTGTTGATGTTTACAAGCCCTTACAGGGTGCCAGCTCTTTGGTGAGCATGACAAGCTTTATCAGTATTCAACAAACAGCATCTCAACAGTTTCCACCAGCATATAAACTGGTTAACTAGTAAGAAAAAGGTTAAATATTGTACTAAATGAGGTAAATGATTTAACAGACATATCGTATATCATGGAAAAAAAGTGAAGATGATTAATCTTAGTAATTAGCTATATAGTAATTCCTAGCTAAATTGTTTAAACTGATTTATAATGCAGATATATATGCATGCAATGTTCTAAAAAAAACTATATAAATGACAATCCAGAAAAAGAGAATCAATTCATAAGACATACTTACCTCTGTGGTGTTGATCTTTGTATTTATGCTAAATCCCAAACCTTGCTACACAACCAGCACCAAGTTTCTAACTAGATTCCCCCCTTCCTGTGGCTGAGATTTGTTATATCCTAATGCATGGTTATCAGAACGTAACCTTACACAGAAATTAAACAATAGCAGCTAGTTAACTAAGTGCTGCATAATACATGAAGGCCTGCCACACACATCTCAGTGTATCATTGTTCCTTTGACACAGTTAAAAGTTTTATAACCTTCATCCCCTTGCAGTAGATTGGGTGGCCCCAAACAGAATCAGATCAGAACAGTAACACCACGGCTTTTCAGGAACAATTGTCCTTGCACATCACCGACAGGAAGCCTACATTCAAATCCGCAAATTGGCCAGTGTCCATGTGGTTCAGGGAAGGATGGGTTGCCCATTAAAATTTCAGATCTGACTTAATAAGAAAAGTGAGCCTGATCCTCCCACCTTCGTATGAGTTTTTAAGGACAATGAAGCGAGGGGCATAAATTATTGACCAACAGACATTCAGACAGGTAAAAGTCACTGCTTTTGCATCCATAGCTCATTGCCACAACAGCAACACTGTTCCACCCCCATGATCAGACTTCGTAATTGCCACCTGTGCACAAAAGACAGTTGGCCAACAATGGCCAATTTATCTAGCTCTGTCTTTTGTGGCTATTACTAAAGCTTGCTTGCAGCTCATCTCGACTGATTGGTCTCAATTACAAGTTGATAATCCACAGAGAAGGCTGCCGTTTCAGGGCTCTGCTTCAGCCCCCAGGTTTTGTCCTTCTTTAATGCATTGTCCATGAATGTTAAATAGTAAGTGCTTGGCATCTGATGGCTGATGCTATCTGTGTGATATGGTTTACAGTCAACAGGATCAAAGTTGATTTGCCGCCATTAAATGTCCAAAGTCACTGGAATACAGTAGGGTTTATAGTTGTCATAAATATTTATAATGTACAGTAAGTGAGATAGGTGGAAAGGTAAATGTATTTGACACTTTGTCTGGGGCAATGTAGAGCAATGCACTGTACTGTATCTATTTTGTTATCTCACCCACGTTAATAGCATCTGATTTGCTGAAGTAAAATATTGTGCCATTTCTGAGTTAATGTGTATGTGATGAACCCAGTGACTGTCCAAAGGCTGTGACAGATTGAGATTTTAATATACTTATTTATTTTTGTACTACAATACAAGAGGGTAAACATTGTTACCCGTTCATAGATGCCTACACTGAATCCAAATTCACACGGCACTGTGAAAATATCTCTAAAGGTTTTCTATGATTTTCCTTTCACATTTTCTTATTGCATTCCCAGTGCATATCTATTACACTTTCCTGCTGATGTGTCTGCTGCGTGGGGCAGAGTTTCTCCACAGCAGAAATAATATCGCACAGTCACGGTTGTCCTGCGCGCCTGTCCTTGTCACATGAGACTCCTCTAGTGTTCGAGGAGTCAGTTAAGACCTGTCATCTCTCGTTTCTTTCCTGTTCACAAGTCATGGCTCCTGATCGCTTGGGGTCATGGCTCGTTTTCTTTGCAGACTCTTGTTACATCACTGGCTTCCCTGACCTCAGACATCACCAACCCAATGTAGCAAGACAAGAGTTAAACACCATCTCACAGTCACTGTAAGTTCCCAATGACACCTGTCTTTTTTTCTTCAATAGTCCGCAATCTCCTTGTCTCTGATAATAGGTTTTCTTTACCGTGGACTTCATGGGCTATCATTTCAATAACATAGAATGAGTTTGCAGCGGCATTCAATGCTTATTCAAGATTAATATTTTTTTAAAGGCATCTCAACCATTGCACATTGCATCACAACCATTAAACAGGTAAACATGTGCATTGTGGCACCAGGTATTTTTAGGTCACCAATACACACTTACAGAATAATGACTGTGCAGCAAATAATAGTGCACATTGTAATGACTGTTATTACCTGATGGCATTACATAAAAGAGCTCATGACTGTCGGGGTGTGCCTGTTATGGTGTAACAGTCAGACATATGTTAATTTTAGGAACCTTGTAAAATTGTATTGTTCAAATAAATACAGTTTGTTTCCACTTTTCCACTTTTAATTAAAATGATCTGATAGTTCTAAGCTGCTTGTTGAATCTCATTTAAAGTGTCCTTGTATATTAATTTAAATACCTTCATAAATGTATTCAAACTTACTATATACATTTTATGGGCTGAGATATGTCTAAATACTGTATGGGCCATGTGGACACATTACCACATATGTATAATTATCCTGTAAGTATTTAGTAACGACCTAGGCTGGATATGGTGGAGTTTTCTTTGTTTAATTATCAGCACCCCCAAACTTAAAAATGCTGTTTTATGTCCATTTATTGTTTGCCCTACCACTGTAAAGTTATTACAGTGCTACATATTTTGTGCTGTCTGTGTCGTTATTAATATGTGTGATACCCTGGTAGATGGGAAGGAGAAATGAGAACACTGAAGGGAGGTTTTGTGCGAGAGAACAAAACTAACGATTCATGGTTTTAAAAAATACTTGATTTTAATATAATCCTGCCCCCATCTGCAGCATTCTTCTGCATGTCAGGAGATGGAAAGAGCGCCTCCACAAAGAAGACCTCTCATATAGGTAAAGGCATGTTGGCATGGATCCATCCACTAAACTGGCTCTGGTGCTTTATTTTAGTGAGGTCAGTCCAGAGGCTTGTGGTGTCCAAATAATGAGGCACAAACCTGTGAAAATAGCCTGCCACCAACAACTCACCTCCTTTAAGTCTTGGATTTCAGCAAAGTTGCAATTACTGCTGTCTTATCAATTTGGGAATGCCCCTGTCCGTGACCCAAGTAATCACATATTTATTGGTGAACAAACCTTTTTCAAAAAGAGTTTAATTCAGTTCAAACAAACCACCTGTCTGCAGGTGGTAATAAATCAGAGTGTTTGTAGCATGAATGTAATGCCTTGGCCTTTAGGTAATGGGTTGCATTGACCACCAGTACTCTGGAGAGTGGGAATAGGAGAAGTGTGGGAAAGACATAAGGGGAAGTCATGCCCCCGGGTATGCCACCAGTTGGTTGACTGCCAGTTGGATTGCTTCCTCCAGCCTCTCTGGTCTAAGGCATTAATTCACAGCAGTACTCTCATGTGCATTATTCTAATGGACCGGCAAGGGCCATTAGACAATTAAGACAATTTTAGTGAAAAGGACTTTGAATAATGTGCATGACTACATTGATGTTGCCTTTGTGAACTGACATTCTCTGCATCATAAACACCACCAGCGTACCAAGATGAACATGGCTAGTCAAATGGGCCATTTGGTTTTGTCCTATTCTAAAAGTCCTTCCACAGGATAATAATAATAATGACTGGATAATTTCTACATTTCTTTGAATGTCCTGTATACATTTACATGTACATTATATGAAACCTATCCTCAATAATTGAAAAATAGGGGAGGTTAGGCTGGCTCCTGGCTGCAACACCCTCACGTAGAGTGTCAATCCCCACAGAAAACACGAATAAGGGACCATTCCAAGTCCATGCTAATGAAGCCTACACCATTCTATCCCGCTGTAGGTCCCATCCAACAGATGCTCGTCAGAAGTTCGTCCAGTTTACTCATATAATCAGTGGACTAACTGCTGGTTCCATAAAATATGTTTGTCCCCAGAATTCAATAGGCACAACCACCAATTGATAGTGGTTGATAGCTAATTGCTTTCTTCAATGCCTCAAATTGAATCAGGCTTTGAGGGACTGACATAAATCCACCAAGTTATAATATTTACCCCACTGTGATCATTATGGATAAGTGGAACAGCCCAGCTTGATCAGTGGCCCACCAAAAAATCCGGTCCTGGAAGTACAAAGCCATCTGGAACATCCTGTGTAGTCATTGTTATGAGGGTGGCTTGGGCTATGGGTGGGAATAATTGCAGCTGGAGTGTCAGTATGATGTTTTAAGTTCTCTAGCATGAGTCGATCCTCTGCCTCTGCTGGACACTGAAAATGCTGCTGTCGTCCTAAGATGATTTTTTAGGAACTGGGTAATCTTCATAAGAGCAAATGTTTCCATCTGGGCAAATCAGCCCTCACTCCTGGTTTTTCAGCACTACTGTGATATCCCGGTTTGTCAGAGGAGAGAAGTTGAGGACACTGCAGGCACTTTTTGTACTACTTTTTTCAACATAACTAAAATCATTTTTAAAAACTCTAGGGTAAGGTTCTGGGACACAGAACATATACATAGGCTTTCATTAGCAGCACAAATGTGTAGACACTTAGTCATTACTTGCAAGTTCTCTATGACTCCTCCCCGCTTCATAACCAGTATTTGACCACACACCCACTGCCACACTTATATAATTTTCTTCCTCTTTGAAGAGAATGTTTAAATGGAAGTGGTTCTCTCAGACTTGGTTGTCATTGGAACACTGCTGGTTTGTGGTGGCTTTTGTCTTGAATACTTTGTATATACAAAAAAAGTGTAAAAGCTCTATTATGGTAATGTTTATGATCTAATTTAGCTCTGTTTAAGTGGTTATACTACATGTACCATCCTAAACAGAGTTGTGTTGCAAGAATCAAATTCATGCAAGTGGTTCTTGCTACTAGAAGGAAGCAAATGACCAAATTTGTTTTAACAAATCCTTACCAAGATGGCAACTGTAATCAGTGCCATATTTCTAAACATGGGCAAAAAATGTTATGGATTTTGTTGATTCAATTTGGAGCTTCCATTTTGTAAAATTATTTGATAGTTCGAAGATCTATGTGACATTTTTAATTATCGAATGGTGATGCCAGATGAAAGTGTTGGTTGCTCTTGCATGCATCCATCCATTATAGATGCTTCACATGCAATTCCATGAACACATCTACTAAAATCATTGGCCCCATAAAACAGTCAAAGTAATAAATGTGGAACATAGGAAGAAATGGTATTTTTTTAACCACCTTCCACTGGATTCCTATTTGCATGGTATATTTTTCCCAAACAGAAAGTCTTAGTAAAATGCTGTGTTTAGTTGTACTTTGATTAATGGCAAGTTTGTAAATGAATATCGGCTGCTTGTATTACTTCCACAGACATGTACTCAGCCAAACAAATGGTAATTGGAAAATGTCTGGCAAACTTCTCAATTAATTTGCCAAAATGCATTTCCATACCCATTTACAGTTTTTAAAACTAAGTTGACCAGGCTTGACCAGTGGCAGGATTCTGTGCTCTCATTGCTGTGGCCCATGTTCAATTCCCCAGCAGGGAGCCAACCCACTGAAGGGTTAACTCTCAGCACTGGTCCCAAGTCCAGATAAAATGGGAGGGTTCTGTCAGGAAGGTCACCTTAAAACCTCTGCTAAATCAAAGTATGTGGATCAGATGATTTGCTGTGGCGACCTCAAACAGGGAGCAGCTGAAGGACCACAGCAATAACATATTGACCAGGCTGCTAGCAAGGTTTCATGTAAATACTACTACATGGGGAATAATATAGTGTTAGGAATCTTAGGCCAAATAAGCATTATTTTGAATTGAACTCAGGTCTATCATCATCGGTATGATAAATGGTGGAGATGCAGTGTGCCACCATCCTTTATTCTGTAAACACTCCTTAAAATAGTTTCCTGCCAATTACTGGTTTCATTTTCAAGGGATCCTGTATGTTACCATTACTTGAACTATAACACTTACCCATCAAGGAGAGTCTCTCAGGTTTCTACAACTCTTTACGGGTTATGCTTGCATGCCACATCAAATGTTTCTGTTCCTGTTGCTTTAGCTATCATATTAAGTCTACTGGGTGGCAAGCTCTCATTTGATTACAGTATTGCTTTTTCATGATGAGATAAAGATGAGTTAATGTTTTTCCCCCAATAATAATTTATATTCATCTGACATTTTGGTGTATTACTTGTGAAGTGAAATATCTTTTCATGACATTCATGACAATAACCACAGAAAGGCAATGTTCATAAAGTTTAGTCATTTATTTATTTACTCAAAATTCTTTATGTTGTGTCAGTTGTATACTGGGGAGATGATTTGGATTTCATCTCTTTACAGGTATTTACAAATCTAGTATAAACCTTTTTTGCTCTGTTTTGGGTTTGTATCTTCAGGGGCTTCCAGAAATTAAAAGAAAGCAGAATAACAAGGAAGAACATTGTTGAACAGAACCATGACACAAGAGATGTTTTGACCATTCAGGAGAGCACCATGGTCTGGAATTCTGTCAG